>NC_084751.1:11498697-11643697 GCF_033978785.1 Entelurus aequoreus | reverse complement strand
GGTGTGTGTGCGTGTGTGTTCTTGTATTTCTAGCCTTCTTGAGACATGAAGAAGGAAAAGTAGCTTCCATATGAGGAGGTGTGAACAAGTGATGACATAAATCATGGTCCCAATACGGAAAACTATTACATCTAATCGAACATCTAGTGTCTCATTTGCACCCCCTGCTGGTGACATCTATCAAAATTAGGAGTGGTCCCAAAAAGGAGGGATTTTTCAAGTTGACTGTGTGTCGGTTTTAAAAGTGCTCCCTCCTATGGTTAACATATGAAATAACAAGTGTGTGTGAAAAAAATTTGAAGTGTTCCACCTCTGGCCAACATATGTAATAGCAAGTGTGTGCAAGGAATTGAAACGCGCCCCCTTTGGCCAAAATTAATAATTAAAAAAAGATGTATATAGAGACACGCTGTAATAACTTGAAGTAAAATAATGAAAATTACAAACAAAAAAATTCAACAACAAAAAAAAATTAACTAAAAGCAGTCTTTTTCTCACAATGTGTCGACTTTTTCCTTATAAAATCGGGAACAATTTCTCATATTCTTTCTGTTTCTGTAATATTGCAATATTTTCTCGTAAAATTATTACTTTTTTAATGCAAAACGGTGACATTAGTCATATAAAATTCGGACTTTTTCCGCAATATTGCCAAAAAAAATTTGTTGTTCTTGTAAAATAGTGACATTTTTTTGGAGTAAAACTGTGACTTTTGTCATCATTTCGCCAAGTAAAATTCAGATTGTCATTATAATATCGCCAACATTTTTAAGTTTTCCTGTAAAAAGTAAAATGACGACTCTTTTCATAAAATTGCCAACATTTTAAGCTTGTCTTGTAAAATTGCGACTGTCGTTGAGTAAAATATTGCACACATATTCAGGGTTTTATGGTAAAATTTGGACTTGCGTTGAGTAAAATTAAGACTTTTGTTAGAATACTGCCAAAATTTGAAGTTTTTCTTGTGAAATTGTGACCTTTTTCTTGTGAAATTCCAACTCATTTTTTCATATTTGCATAGTATGTATATATTAGTAATGTTGTAAATACACTTCTTTATACATCTAGAAAGGGTGGTCCTAAAGAGGTTTTCGGAGGTTTCAAGAAGGTAACAAATACAAGAGTGTGTGTGTGTGTGTGTGTGTGTGTGTGTGTGTGTGTGTGTGTGTGTGTGTGTGTGTGTGTGTGTGTGTTAGGTGTCGTAAGCAGAGACGAGGGTCTTGGGGAGGAAGGGAGACCAGACAGACAGACAGATGGCAGCTGACAAATGTTTTCAGACTAGCCCAATTAAAAGGTGACTAGTTTGACAGCATGTGTGCGTGCGTGCGTGCGTGCGTGCGTGCGTGCGTGTGTGTGTGATTCACAAGTATTTTGTACATATTTTGTTTGGAGGATTTGTACTTGTATGTCTATGATTTGTAATAAAAAAACAGAAAAGAGAATGAAAGATCCTCTCCGCTGTGGATGTGTTTTCCCCTGCAGAATGTTTGCTTCTTCCTGCGGACGCCTTGCTGAGGGGAGGCGGTGGTCCTGCCATTGTGTTTGCCGAGGGCTTCCAAATCAAAGAGTGCAGGAAATGCATGTTGGGACTGTCGTTTCCGCCCTCCTTCTCCCCGGTAAAGTCCTATTTAGTGTCCAAATTAGAGGGATGGATGAATGTGGACGGTATTGAGCTTCTTAAAGACGTAATCAGGAACAGCAGGGAGACAGAAGGTCCCGGCCCGCCTAATCCGGGTGGACTGGTTTCTTTAGAAGAAGGGTCGACTTGTCTGTTTACGCCTGAATCAGCGCGTTCGCATCACGGAGGTCACAGGTGGAGAAACTCACAGGTGTGATCCCCTGCCCTCCTTTAATTATAACAGGGCTGCAGCTAACCATTATTTGCATAGTCCACTAGTCAGCCATTCTTCTTTGGACCGGTCGGTCCAAAGAAAGGCGGTATAGCTCGATTGGTAGAGTGGCCGTGCCAGCAACTTGAGGGTTCCAGGTTCGATCCCCGCTCCGCCATCATAGTCACTGCCGTTGCGTCCTTGGGCAAGACACTTTCCCAGTGCCACCCACACTGGTTTAAATGTAACTTAGATATTAGGTTTCACTATGTAAAAGTGCTTTGAGTCACTAGAGAAAAGTGCTATATAAATATACTTCACTTCACTTCAGTCCAACGACTAACCTACTCAGTGGCCTAGTGGTTAGAGTGAGATGGGTAGGTCGTGAGTTCAAACCCCAGCCGAGTCATGCCAAAGACTATAAAAATGGGACCCATTACCTCCCTGCTTGGGTTGGAATTGGGGGTTAAATCACCAAAAATGATTCCCGGGCGCGGCCACCGCTGCGGCTCACTGCTCCCCTCACCTCCCAGGGGGTGAACAAGGGGATGGGTCAAATGCAGAGGACACATTTCTACACACCTAGTGTGTGTGTGTGACAATCATTGGTACTCTAACTTGAACTATTGTGTAGGATTTTCTGTACACGCCCCCAACTTGATTTGAACTCTTTTTTTTAAAAAGCTGCTATAGTCAATTCAATTGTAACAAAAGAAAGACAAATGGGTTTACTTTATTCCACAAAGTGTATACCGTATTTTTCGGACTATAAGGCGCACATAAAATCCTTTCATTTTCTCAAAAATCGACAGTGCGCCTTATGTAAGGAATATTTCCGGGTGTGCTTACCGAGCTCAAAGCCATTTTATTTGGTCCGTGGTGTAATGATACGTGTGACCGGTAGATGGCAGTCACACATAAGAGATACGTGTAGACTGCATTATGATGGCAGTAAACAACACCAAAACGTTAAATGCTCCATTGAGAATATAGAACAGGGGTGGGCAATTAATTTTTACCGGGGGCCGCATGAGCAACCCGAGCACTGCTGGAGGGCCACATCGACAATATTTCAATTAAATTTTGCTCAATATTATTTTTGATATATACCGTAACATAAATAATAATAATAATAATAATAATAATAATAATAATAATAATAATAATAATTAATATTAATAATAATACTTTCATTTAACCTAACTTAACTTTATACCAAAAGCACTGCTTTGGAAATCATTTGTACCCCTTTCAGAGATCACATTTAGTTCCCCTTAAACATCCTCATGTTGCACAATGAAATGTAAGCATAGGATGAAGTGTGCATTCCTGTAACTTTCTCTAGTAACAGCATTCCATGATTAATATAAATAAATTAACATTAATAATAAATGACAGTAAAATAAGCACATGTGTGACTGAGGAGTCATAGTGTAACTTTGTGTGGTGTTTGAGTTGTCCGACTTTTTGTGTGGCCATAAACGCACCAGTGGTTTAGTGGTATGCGTGTTGGTGACAGATGACAAGTTGGTTTTGGCCTGGTTTGTACGGCAGAAAATGACTAGTTTTTCGAGATAGAAGTGTTTTACTCATGTTTTTGGTGTGGTTATGGCCGTATATAAACAGTTTTGCTCAATAAAGTGATCGATATAATTCCTGTCCTCGAAGCATCTCGATAGACGTTACAATAATTGAACGGTGTTCAATTGAACGGTGTTGACGAACACCGTTAGGGCCGCTTGTTGTCACTGTCACTCAGAGTTGCATTGCAAAATTACACAAAATAAATGTGTTTATTTTGTTTAGAATTCAGATGGGATTTGATTTGGTGCGCGGCATATATTTGCTGCGCGCAGAGGACGCTTGAGCAGTGCGCAATTGCGCAGGCGCGCACCTTAGAGGGAACGTTGCTTGGCAGTCCATGTCTTGTTGAAAACACGCCATTCGTCATCAACTTTTCTCTTTTTAGCGTCTCGGGTGTAAACCGTGCATCACTTGTCGCTGTGCACCTTCACTCACAGGTTACACACGGACATACGCCCATAAATAACACTTTTCAAAATAAAAGCAGCACAGTTGTATTGCGGGCACGACATAGATGTTTTTTTCAACTTTATTTTGTAATTTGTGATTGCAGCTGTTCACATTCACTCACAATCACGCACGCGCATACGTCCACACGGAAGTAATACAAATAACGATTTTCAAAACAAAAGCAGCACCGTTGTATTGCACACTCGACATAGATACTTTTTAAAATGTATTTTGTAATTTATGATTGGCCTCACGCGGGCCGGACAGGGACGCACAAAGGGCCGGATGTGGCCCGCGGGCCGCAGAATGCCCAGGTCTGATATAGAACATTACACACGGTGCTCAAAAATCTGTCAAAATGTTTTAGTACGTATTTGGTAAGCTATGAAGCCGCACCGCTTGATGGATTGTGGGAGCATTACGGCTACCGTAGACAGACTAATTGTGTTTCAACGTACAAGTATTACTATGGTGTGTGTATTAGAACCACAAAATGGCACCCATTAGCAGACATATTATCTGACGTTTTGTTTCACAATATTATGCAAAAACAACTTTTCTTACCTTCTGGTACCTGCTGATCTGTATTTGGGATCTGCATAAGTCCTGAAAATGTGCGCGCGTCCGCCGACACCGTAGTCGATAAGCTTCTTCTTTTTCTCTACCTTCTTGTTATGTGACATTCATCCTCCACTGTTGCCATTTCTAATATAAAGTAGTGTAAAGTTCTTACTTATATCTGTCAGCGAACTCACCATGGAAGCGCTAAAACGTACCGGTAATCCGGTGTGCCTTTTGTATGAAAACAGACCTGACTAGACACGCTCATCGGCAGTGCGCCTTATAATCCGGTGCGCCCTATGGTCCGAAAAATACAGTAGCCACATTGAAAAATGAATCAACAGATTTAAAGTGCAAGATGTTTTGTCATAAAAAGTGGTTTTACTCAGTATTGTTAGGGTTATTTAGCTGCAATTATTTACCTAAAAGAATAAAAGTGTGACCATTCCTGGCTGTACGGAAATGTGTCCCGTGAAAAACCGTCCGACCGGAACTCTCTAATAACTTAAATTCCTTGGGTGAATAATGTAAACTCACTACACCGGTATGTTTTAGTGCTTCCATGGCGAGTTTACTGACAGATATAAGTAAGAACTTTACACTACTTTATATTAGAAATGGCAACAGTGGAGGATGAATGTCACATAACAAGAAGATAGAGAAAAAGAAGAAGCTTATCAACTACGGTGTCAGCAAAGGTGGATGCGCGCAAATTTTCAGGACTTATGGAGATCCCAAATACACATCAGCAGGTACCAGAAGGTAAGAAAAGTTGGATTTGCATAATATTGTGAAACAAAACGCCAGATAATGTCTTACCTTATACACACACCATAAAAATACTCCTATGTTGAAGCACAGTACAATCCATCAAGCGGTGCGGCACGTATCTCTTATGTGTGACTGCCATCATATTGCAGTCTACACGTATCTCTTATGTTTGACTGCCATCTACTGGTCACACTTATCATTACACCATGTACCAAATAAAATAGCTTTGAGGTCGGTAAGCACAACCGAAATGATTCCGTACATTAGGCGCACCGGGTTATAAGGCGCACTGTCGACTTTTGAGACAAGGAAAGAATTTTAAGTGCGCCTTATAGTCCGAAAAATACGGTCATTTTTAGAATGGTTGCAGCCCATAATGTGTTATGTGTGCTCCCCTCTTCAACAACAACCATTAATATGATATAATACATGATGAATATTATAAATAGAAAATATGTTACAAATTTCAATAGTGACAAATATGATCAACGGAGCAAAAAAAGGGCGGGAAAAGCAAAAAAACCCAAAAAAAACAAATACCGTCTTCAAATTACAAAAATTGCGCACAAAAAATCATTCAATAGGATTTTGCATGATGCACTTTTTAAATACAAAGTGTAAATATTGATTTGTAGTCCCCAGTATTTGCATATGATATAAAAACTAAGGCTGTAAAAAAAAAAAAGAAGCGGTAGCTCGTGTGATTAATCAGAAAAAATTGATCAAGTAGATGAATTTTGAGCGTACATGCTCCTTTACCTCATCAGGCAGGTGGTTTATACGCTCAGTGATCGGCTCCTTGCCTGCACAGATGTGGAATATTTACCATCAAAACACATGCAGACCAGACTTTAGATAAAACTGTTTAGAGCAAAGAGGTGACGTGCATACAAATAAAACGTTTCAGAAAAATCCTGGATTATAGATTCTGACCACAAAATTGCATTTGTGTAAAATAACAATGTTGAAGTCTTTTTTTAAGATGATTTAAATTATGCAAGCGAGTATTATTGTGTGATTAATCATGATTGATTCAAATGTGTAATTCTGATTTTTTTTAAATGATTAATCCGAATAATTATGTATTTTTAGTTCATTTAAATTATGCAAGCAAGTAACCTGTGATTAACCATGATTAATCACAATTCAAAAGTAATTATTCTGATTTTTTTTAAAATCATCCAAATATTGCTTTTAAAAAAAAAAAAAAAATTCAATTATGCATTAATTCAAATTTAAAAGTGTAATTTTATTTTTTTAAATGAATCATCCAAATATTGGTCTTTTTGAGTTAATATATATTATGCTGGCGGGCAAACTGATTAATCATGATTAATCAGAATTCAAAAGTGTAATTAATCTGATTTTTTTATTAATCATACAAATATTGGGGTATTTTTTTACATTAATTCAAATTAAGCAAGTGGGTAATAACCTGTGATTATTAATAATTAATCCAAATTCAAAATGGGAATTAATCTGACTTTTTTTTTTTTTAATGAATCACGCAAATATTGGGGTGTTTGAGTTAATTTAAATTATGCCAGCAGGTAATTATCTGTGATTTAATTATAATTAATCAGAATTCAAAAGTGTAATTAATCTTATTTAAAAAATCATCACCCAATATTGGAGTCTTTTTAAAATGAATTGAAATTATGCAAACAAGTAAATAACCTGTGATTAATCATGATTAATCCAAAATTAAAATGTGTAATCTGATTTTTTTTAATTAATCATCCAAATATTGAGGTCTTTTTGAAATTAATTTAAATTATGCATGTGGGTAATAACCTGTGATTATTAATTATTAATCCACATTCTAAAGGGGCATTAATCTGATTTTTTTTTTTTTTTTTTTTTAAGGAATCTCCCAAATATTGGGGTCTTTTTAAAATTATTTTAATAATGTAAATAACTTGTGATTAATCATGATTAATCCATATTGAAAAATGTAAATCTGTTGTTTTTTTTATATATATATCCTTCAAATATTGGTCAGTTTTTGAGTTCATTTCAATTATGGAAGCAGGCAAAAACCTGTGATTAATTATAATTAGAGTTTGAAAGTGTAATTAATCTGATTAGACAATCATCATCCAAATATTAGGGTCTTTTTTAAAAATAATTTAAATCATACAAGTGAGTAATAACCCGTGATTAATCATGATTAATCCAAATTTCAAAAGTGTGATTTATCTCATTTTAAAAAGTATCATTTCACAGCACTAATAAAAAGGTTCTAAAATAGTTATATAGTACTAATATTCATTTGTTTCTTTAGAAAATGAGTTAATTTGAAAATTACCTCAAAAATAACATTTCAAGATGTAAGTAGACAAATAACATGGCAAAACAGAGCGAAAAAAGCTTTAAAAAAATACTATTTTCAAAATAATACTGAAAAGAAAAACAAAAAAAATGCATCATTACCTTTTGGAAGAACATAAAACTTAACTGTCATCCATTTATTTATTTATTTGCATGTATTGCGTCAATATGAATTGTAAGTGTAAAATAGTTACACAATCTACTTATTCAAGAAACAACATGATCTATCCAGTCAATAGAAGAACTTCTCAGTTACAGTAAAGTTCAACAAATTCCCTCAGGGGTCGTCTGCTTTTATTGCTGAGGCGCATTTTAGTGATGTTTCACAAAAAAGACCCCTCGCCAACGTGTCCCCTGACCTTTTCTGCATCAAAGCCTGCTGGGTAATTTAATCACCAGAGATCGTTTGCACTCAGGTTTTATGATGCTTGTGTGCTCACATGACTTGCTTATGTTACAAAAGAACAACATTTCAAGTTGTGTTCAAACTGTAAAGCTTGGATTTAACCCCTTTGATGCACTCCACTAATAATAAACAAGGCCTTTAAGGCAGATTTTATGGGGACATATTTTTGTATGTGTGTGTGTGTGTGTATGTATGCATGCATATATATATATATATATATATATATATATATATATATATATATATATATACATATATATATATATATATATATATATATATATATATATATATATATATATATATATATATGTATATGTATATATATATATATATATTAGGGATGTCCGATAATAGCTTTTTGCTGATATCCGATATTCCGATATTGTCCAACTCTTTAATTACCGATACCGATATCAACCGATACCGATAATGATATATACAGTTGTGGAATTAACACATTATTATGCCTAATTTGGACAACCGGGTATGGTGAAGATAAGGTCCTTTTTTTTTTTTCAATTAATAAAATAAAATAACATAAATTAAAAACATTTTCTTGAATAAAAAAGAAAGTAAAACAATATAAAATCAGTTACATAGAAACTAGTAATTAATGAAAATTAGTAAAATTAACTGTTAAAGGTTAGTACTATTAGTGGACCAGCAGCACGCACAATCATGTGTGCTTACGGACTGTATCCCTTGCAGACTGTATTGATATATATTGATATATAATGTAGGAACCACAATATTAATAACAGAAGGAAACAACCCTTTTGTGTGAATGAGTGTAAATGGGGGAGGGAGGTTTTTTGGGTTGGTGCACTAATTGTAAGTGTATCTTGTGTTTTTTATGTTGATTTAATTAAAAAAAAAAAAAAAAACGATACCGATACCGATAATAAAAAAAACGATACCGATGATTTCCGATATTACATTTTAAAGCATTTATCGGCCGATAATATCGGACATCTCTAATATATATATACATACACTACCGTTCAAAAGTTTGGGGTCACATTGAAATGTCCTTATTTTTGAAGGAAAAGCACTGTACTTTTCAATGAAGATAACTTTTAACTAGTCTTAACTTGAAAGAAATACACTCTATACATTGCTAATGTGGTAAATGACTATTCTAGCTGCAAATGTCTGGTTTTTGGTGCAATATCTACATAGGTGTATAGAGGCCCATTTCCAGCAACTATCACTCCAGTGTTCTAATGGTACAATGTGTTTGCTCATTGGCTCAGAAGGCTAATTGATGATTAGAAAACCCTTGTGCAATCATGTTCACACATCTGAAAACAGTTTAGCTCGTTACAGAAGCTACAAAACGGACCTTCCTTTGAGCTGATTGAGTTTCTGGAGCATCACATTTGTGGGGTCAATTAAACGCTCAAAATGGCCAGAAAAAGAGAACTTTCATCTGAAACTCGACAGTCTATTCTTGTTCTTAGAAATGAAGGCTATTCCACAAAATTGTTTGGGTGACCCCAAACTTTTGAACGGTAGTGTATATATTATATAATGGATGTAATAAGTATACTTTCCCCTGTGCTATGTAAAGTGTGATGTAGTTTGTGTCATCAACGTGTGTGCATGCATGCTATTGTTTGCTGCGAGCTGCAAGCACGTGTCCTCCTGCCATAAATCCCAAGTCAATAAAGCAGCTCTCCCAGAGAAAATAGACACACAGGAAGACTGCACACTTGTCTTAACAATGGAGGAGACGCAGGCTGGCATGGCGGGACGGGACGGGACTTGGACCTTCTTTTTTTTTCTTTTCTTGCAGGACCCCTGAGCGGACTTTACAGGAGCCAGGAGGTCAAGCAGGAAAGACACAAGGGTGGTTCCTGATCAGGGATATCCTGCCTTTCTGGTGCGTCGCACCGCTTTTAAATGCGTCTAAACTCTCAATCCTTATTTCATCAGCGGCCAGAGAAAGAGAGATGGAGAGGGAAAACACCTGAAGTGACGGATGAGGCTTCTCTTTCTCCCTCCTTTTCAAAGGCGCTCACACAAGGCCGCCATCGTTAGTGGAGACACGTCGTTTCCGAGGGCGATGGCGGTGGAAGACGCTCCGGATCTTGGCCTTATTGTGTAAGTGACTGCACAAAGTCTCCCTTCTTCATCTCTCCTCCCGCATCCTGTCGGTTGCTTTCGCTACTAAAAGGCTCCTCTGTGACCTCAGCTGCACGCTTTTAGTGTGCTGGCGTGCAGGTAAAGCCAACCATGAAGCCATTAAAGACCCATTAATGAGGACATTTCTTCATTGGCCCCATTCTGCATGAATAATGTCAATAAATGAAAGGTAGCTTCATTTGAAATTTTACAGCAAACATATTCCCAGCCTCTTCCTGCTCAGTCACTGATAAAATATAATGGCATATTTTCTCGGTCATTCACAAAGTAATTTATGTTTGGGTTCAGACAGGTGTTAGATATGTACATTTTTATGTTTTCATTTTGTCAAATTTTTTATTTTGCACAATAGCAATTTATTTCCCATCACTTTTCGCACATGCATCTGATAAAATTCAAGTTTGATTAAAAAAGTGTAACATTTGTTTCACATAAAGTGTGAAAACATTTTTTAAAGGGGGGCTTCAAAATAAAATGTGTCTATTTTGTTCAATTGGAAGATTGGAAACTGTAAATTGTTAAAAATATGAAAAAGAAGGGAAAGCCCTTAAAATATGATAAATTCTTAATCACGCTTATTAATCCCTGTTTTAATACAACACTAATTGGTTGATAAGAGGATATTTTTTTAAACTAACTGTATAAAGCTTGAGCAATCCAGCCATCCATCCATTTTCTACTGCTTCAAAAGAAAACATGGTATAAGTTTAAAAAATAAAATGTAAGAAGAATAACTTGGTAAGTTATAATAAGGATAACTATATATATATATAGATACAGGAGTAAACATTTCGACAGAAACAATTATATTTTTAATTTGGTTTCTTGTCCTGCAATTATTGCACAATACTACCAGTAGTATTTTTGTTTTGATTTTTGATTTTTGATTTTTTTAATTGAACAATGCAAACATATATTCTCAACGTACACAAAAAAACAAGGCACTTCCAACAAATCTCAACAATTTCAAACATCCATCAGGTTGAGCGAATAGTGTCTTTCACAAAACATATAAAGGAAAGAAAATCCCCCAAAAAAAGCAAATACAAATAGAATATAAAAATAATAATAAAAAGTTTTTAAAAATGGATAATATACAAAATTCAAAAAGACAACAAAAGGCTAATCCAAAATCACTTTAAAGTTCTGCAATAACGAAATTAATTTAAGGGCGTTTGTATTTATAATCATTTTCCAAGATTTAATTGATCATTTTAAATTACTAAGCCAATTAGAAAATGTAGGTTTTACTTTCATAAATCGACATTTATGTTGTGTATATATATATATATATATATATATATATATATATATATATATATATATATATATATATATATATAAAGTAATCACTTTAAATATATAACATTTAAAGTGATTTAGGTAGCCATTTTTGTCTTTTTAAAAAAAAAAAAAAAATCATATTTTTTTAGTATTATTACTTTATCTGTATTTGCTTTTGTTTTCTTTTCTTGATGTTGAAAGTGCCTTGACATTTGTGTGAATCATAAATGTGTTTGTTGTTCAATTAAATTTTTTTTTATATATATATATATATAAAATATATATATTTATTTATTTTATTTTTTAATTAAAAAAAACCAAAAAAACATTTTTTTACATTGAACAACAAACACATTTATAATTCACACAAATTTCAAGGCACTTTCAACATCAAGGAAATAAAAAAAATAAAATTAAAATAAAATAAAAAACAAATATATATATATATATATTTTTTTTAAATTGAACAACAAACATTTATAATTCACACAAAAGTCAAGGCACTTGCAACATTAAGGAATAAATAAATAAATATATATATTTTTTTATTTATTTTGCTTTATATATATATATTTTTTTATATTTATTCATTTATTTTATTTTTTTAATTTATTTATTTTTATTGAACAACAAACACATTTATAAGTCACACAAAAGTCAAGGCACTTTGAACATCAAGGAAAGAAAACAAAAGCAAATACAGATAAAGTAATAATACTAGAAAAATATCCATCCATCCATCTTCTTCCGCTTACCCAAGGTCGGGTCGCGGGGGCAGCAGCCTAAGCAGGGAAGCCCAGACTTCCCTCTCCCCAGCCACTTCGTCCAGCTCTTCCCGGGGGATCCCGAGGCGTTCCCAGGCCAGCCGGGAGACATAGTCTTCCCAACGTGTCCTGGGTCTTCCCCATGGCCTCCTACCGGTCAGACTGAAAAAATAAATTAAAAAAGACAAAAAGAGATACCTGAATCACTTTAAATGTTTTTAACAAGCATATACATTTTAGGGGTTTTGTTCTCTTAATCATTCTCCAAGATTTGATTGATAATTGTAACCCATTAAGCCAATTAGAAAATGTAGGCCTTACGTTCATAAATCCATGTATTTTTGTTTTGATATAGGAGACAAAACATATCTAATGGTACCGACACACTCATTCGTTTTAGACATCGTCCTGTATCTATTATCATTATCAATATGTAAATATTACTCATCTAAATCATCAAACACCTACAAGTGAATGCTGACATCTAGTGGCAAAATGCTGACATCTAGTGGCAAAATGACGCCAAACCCGGAACCATTATGTCCTGGCTTTAGTTGCTCCGGAACTTAAAAGTAGACGGACCGCCGCCATTGCTCGCTAACAATGCTAATTCATGCTCGCTGGATAAAAAGTAAAATAAACAAAGGATAAAAAAGCAAACTCCTCATCTCGTCCTAACATGCTGACCCGCCACCAGAAGCGGCTGTGGAAGTACGTGGAAGAGGGAAGCTTGCTCAAACTCAAGTCCTACCTGCGCAAGCACCGGGACTTGGAGGTGAACTTCACCCAGGGCAAGAGGCAGAGGAGCCCGCTACACTTGGCGTGTAGCCTCGGGGAAGACGCCGTCCTGAGGCTGCTCCTCCGACACGGAGCTGACGTGCGAGCCCGGGACAGGAAGGGAGACACGCCGCTACACCTCGCCCTAAACCGGGCCTTAAAGCACGGGAGAGCGGGTGAGTCACATAGTGTGTCCATCGTGTACTAACTTATCGCCTAACGTTGTACTTAAATACTTCATGGAAATGACTGATTCAGTATTAATATGGATATTAAATTCGTTTGGGAAAAATACAATATTGACGTTTAACACAATTTCACTCCAGTCCGCGCGATGGCAGTATACATTGTGTAAGTGCAGTGTTTTTCAACCTTTTTTTGAGCCAAGGCACCTTTTTTGCGTTGACAAAATGCGGAGGCACACCACCAGCAGAAATCATTAAAAAACGAAGCTCTGTTGACAGTAAAAAGTCGTTGTCGCAATTGTTGGATATGACTTTAAAGTTTAAACCATACTCAAGCATGCATCACTATGGGTGAGGGCCGACATCCGGGCAACTGAGCTACATACGGGTTCTTCGAGCCATAGCAACCAGACTGGCGTTGAAAACAAACCGTTGCCATTACTCTTTAACCTGTCGACCTACGCTGATTAAACCCGTCATTCTGCCTCCAAAATGCCGAAAAACTGTGTTGTTTTTGGTTGTGCTAACCACAACCGGAAACAGGGAAAACAAAGGTTGTATTTTGTCCTGCCAAAGCGCGATAAAAGCCCACAGAGACGAGACAAATGGCTCGCAGTTTAACACCGGGAAAACGAGGACGGTTCTCGCTGGAGTCCCCCAAAGTCCCGGGTCGTGTGTTCGGATCACTTCGTTTCTGGTAAACATAAGGAACAAAAATCCACCTTCTTAACCACAATTTGGCTATACGTCCGTGCTAATGTTGTACTTGTTGAATTTGTACCTTATAACGTTCGACAGCTGAAGTTGTTGTTGTACAAAAATAACATGCGGTATATACTATATAGTCTATAGCCTAGCTAGCTATTTTCGAAAACCGGACAACGAGAGGATACCAAAGGCAGCGTTAAGATGGACACCACCGGGAAAACGTAAGCCAGGGCGGCCAAAGAACACCTGGCGAAGAACAGTTGAAGGGGAGCTGAAAGAGATGAAGCTTACATGGGGCGAGGCACAGAGACGAGCACAGCAGCGAGATGAATGGCGTCGAGTCGTCGAAGCCTTATTTCCCATCCGGGAAGAAGAGGATTAAGTTAAGTAAGTAATATACTATATAGTCTATAGCCTAGCTAGCTATTTTCGAAAACCGGTTTCGTTATACACTAACACTTGATCTTGTTGTTGATAACTTCCGCGTCTCTTTCTTAGTAGCGCGCAGGCTAAGCTAACTAGCAAGCTAAGCTAAGCCTGAGAAGCTTTAAAGTTCACTGAGACAAGTCTGACGCAAATAATACATTTTCGTTTTTTCACACGATATGCGAATAAGTAAAAATGCGTAAATGAAGGATTTAACGCCGACTTCCAAGCCGCAACGCTCGTTAAATGCTTTTTCTGTCAATGCTGTGTTCGCTGTGAGCTGGTTTGTTTTCAACGAATTCCCGGTTGCTAGGGGATTGGTAGGCGGAAGTGACGTAGGTCCGCCCTCACCCATAGCTATTGTCTCAAAGTAGGTGTACTGAAATCCTTATTTTCCAGAAATGTTGCCCTATTTTTTAATCCCAACATTTTGGGGAAATTAAATAATTTAAGTGGAAACATTCCTTAATTTCCAGAAATGTTGCCCTCTGTGGGCTCTGTACCAAGGATGTCGTTGTGGCTTGTGCAGCCCTTTGAGACACTTGTGATTTAGGGCTATATAAATAAACATTGATTGATTGATATTTTTTAATCCCACAATTTGGGGAAATTGAACTATTTACGAGGAAAAATCCTTATTTTCCATAAATGTTGCCCTATTTTTCAATCCCACAATTTGGGGGAATTCAATTATTTACGAGGAAAAATCCTTATTTTCCAGAAATGTTGTCCTATTTTTTAATCCCAACATTTTGGGGAAATTAAATTATTTAAGTGGAAAAAATCTTTATTTTCCAGAAATGTTGCCCTATTTTTTAATCCGAAAATTTTGGGGAAATTAAATTATTTAAATGGAAACATTCCTTAATTTCCAGAAATGTTGCCCTATTTTTTAATCCCACAATTTGGGGAAATTAAATTATTTACGAGGAAAAATCCTTATTTTCCATAAACGTTGCCCTATTTTTCAATAACACAATTTGGGGGAATTAAATTATTTACGAGGAAAAATCCTTATTTTCCAGAAATGTTGTCCTATTTTTTAATCCCAACATTTTGGGGAAATTAAATTCTTTATGTGGAAAAAATCTTTATTTTCCAGAAATGTTGCCCTATTTTTTAATCCGAAAAATTTGGGGAAATTAAATTATTTAAATGGAAACATTCCTTAATTTCCAGAAATGTTGCCCTATTTTTTAATCCCACAATTTGGGGAAATTGAATTATTTACTAGGAAAAATCCTTATTTTCCATAAATGTTGCCCTATTTTTTAATCCCACAATGTGGGGAAATTAAATTATTTACGAGGAAAAATCCATATTTTCCAGAAATGTTGCCCTATTTTTTAGTCCCAACATTTAGGGGGAATTAAATTATTTACGTGGGAAAAAAATCCTTATTTTCCAGAAATGTTGCCCTATTTTTTATTTTGAAAATTTTGTGGAAATTAAATTATTTAAGTGGAAAAATTCCTTAATTTCCAGAAATATTGCCCTATTTTTTAATCCCACAATTTGGGGAAATTAAATTATTTACGAGGAAAAATCCTTATTTTCCAGAAATGTTGCCCTATTTTTCAATCCCACAATTTGGGGGAATTAAATTATTTACGAGGAAAAATCCTTATTGTCCAGAAATGTTGTCCTATTTTTTAATCCCAACATTTTGGGGAAATTAAATTATTTACGAGGAAAAATCCTTATTTTCCAGAAATGTTGCCCTATTTTTTAGTCCCAACATTTAGGGGAAATTAAATTATTTACGTGGAAAAAAATCCTTATTTTCCAGAAATGTTGCCCTATTTTTTATTTTGAAAATTTTGTGGAAATTGAATTATTTAAGTGGAAAATTCCTTAATTTCCAGAAATGTTGCCCTATTTTGTAATCCCACAATTTGGGGAAATTAAATTATTTATGAAAAAAAATCCTTATTTTCCAGAAATGTTGCCCTATTTTTTAATCCCACAATTTGGGGAAATTAAATTATTTCCGAAAAAAAATCCTTATTTTCCAGAAATGTTGCCCTATTTTTTAATCCCAACATTTTGGGGAAATTAAATTATTCACGTGGAAAAAAATCCTTATTTTCCAGAAATGTTGCCCTAGTTTTTAATCTGAAAATTTGGGGGAAATTAAATAATTTAAGTGGAAACATTCCTTAATTTCCAGAAATGTTGCCCTATTTTTTAATCCCACAATTTGGGGAAATTAAATTATTTACAAGAAAAATCCTTATTTTCCAGAAATGTTGCCCTATTTTTTAATCCCAACATTTAGGGGAAATTAAATTATTTACGTTGAAAAAAATCGACATATGGTGGGGTTTTTTAAGATTAAAAAAAAAAAAAGGTAACGTTGTACTTAAATACTTCATGGAAATGACTGATTCAGTATTAATATGGAGGCTAAATTCGTTTTGGAAAAATACAATATTGACGTTTAACGCAATTTCACTGCAGTCTGCGCGATGGCAGTATACATTGTGTAAGTGCACTGTTTTTCAACCTTTTTTTGAGCCAAGGCACCTTTTTTGCGTTGAAAAAATGCGGAGGCACACCACCAGCAGAAATCATTAAAAAACAAAACTCAGTTGACAGTAAAAAGTCGTTGTCGCAATTGTTGGATATGACTTTAAACCATAACCAAGCATGCATCACTATAAATCTTGTCTCAAAGTAGGTGTACTGAAATCCTTATTTTCCAGAAATGTTGCCCTATTTTTTAATCCCAACATTTTGGGGAAATTAAATAATTTAAGTGGAAACATTCCTTAATTTCCAGAAATGTTGCCCTCTGTGGGCTCTGTACCGAGGATGTCTTTGTGGCTTGTGCAGCCCTTTGAGACACTTGTGATTTAGGGCTATATAAATAAACACTGATTGATTGATATTTTTTAATCCCACAATTTGGGGGAATTTAATTATTTACGAGGAAAAATCCTTATTTTCCAGAAATGTTGTCCTATTTTTTAATCCCAACATTTTGGGGAAATTAAATTATTAACGTGGAAAAATCTTTATTTTCCAGAAATGTTGCCCTATTTTTTAATCCGAAAATTTTGGGGAAATTAAATTATTTAAGTGGAAACATTCCTTAATTTCCAGAAATGTTTCCCTATTTTTCAATCCCACAATTTGGGGGAATTAAATTATTTACGAGGAAAAATCCTTATTTTCCAGATATGTTGTCCTATGTTTTAATCCCAACATTTTGGGGAAGTTAAATTATTTACGTGGAAAAATCTTTATTTTCCAGAAATGTTGCCCTATTTTTTATTTCGAAAATTTTGGGGAAATTAAATGATTTAAATGGAAACATTCCTTAATTTCCAGAAATGTTGCCCTATTTTTTAATCCCACAATTTGGGGAAATTGAATTATTTACGAGGAAAAATCCTTATTTTCCATAAATGTTGCCCTATTTTTCAATCCCACAATTTGGGGGAATTAAATTATTTACGAGGAAAAATCCTTATTTTCCAGAAATGTTGCCCTATTTTTTATTTTGAAAATTTTGTGGAAATTGAATTATTTAAATGGAAAAATTCCTTAATTTCCAGAAATGTTGCCCTATTTTTTAATCCCAACATTTAGGGGAAATTAAATTATTTACGTTGAAAAAAATCGACATATGGTGGGTTTTTTAAGATTTAAAAAAAAAAGGTAACGTTGTACTTAAATACTTCATGGAAATGACTGATTCAGTATTAATATGGAGGCTAAATTCGTTTTGGAAAAATACAATATTGACGTTTAACGCAATTTAACTCCAGTCCGCGCGATGGCAGTATACATTGTGTAAGTGCAGTGTTTTTCAACCTTTTTCTGAGCCAAGGCACCTTTTTTGCTTTGAAAAAATGCGGAGGCACACCACCAGCAGAAATCATTAAAAAACAAAACTCAGTTGACAGTAAAAAGTCGTTGTCGCAATTGTTGGATATGACTTTAAACCATACCCAAGCAAGCGTGCATCATGACAGCTCTTGTCTCAAAGTAGGTGTACTGTCACCACCTGTCACATCACGCCCTGACTTATTTGGACTTTTTTGCTGTTTTCCTGTGTGTAGTGTTTTACTTCCTGTCTTGCGCTCCTATTTTGGTGGCTTTTTCTCTTTTTTTGGTATTTTCCTGTAGCAGTTTCATGTCTTCCTCTGAGCGATATTCCCCGCATCTACTTTCAGTAAGATGGAAAAAACTGATAAATAAAAACAAATCGGGCCACTTTGTCCTGCAGTGTAAACATAGTCTTAATGTGTTTACCAACTACCCCCTCTATCGCCATCTGCTGGATGTAGAGTGTCACTGCACCACTTGGCTCGCTATAAACAACATTGACTCTCCTCCCAAAGTATTTATATATATATATATATATATATATATATATATATATATATATATATATGTATATTTATATATAAATGACTAATGATTAATTTCTTCCTCCAGCTTATGACGACCTGGTTGTGCCTCTCCGAAAGAGTTGTCCAGAGGCCATGGACGCCGCCAACACTGCAGGTGTGACACCCCAGGACCTCCTCAACTGGAGCAAACTGTCAGAGGTGGGTAGAAGAAGGTTCTAAATAACATTTGTGAAGCTTCCTCTATAGGTGGCAGCCCAAATACCTTGCAAGCCATGCTGGCATACAATACAATAATACCGATACATGCTGGCATACAATACAATAATACCGATACATGCTGGCATACAATACAATAATACCGATACATGCTGGCATACAATACAATAATACCGATACAAACTTGTTGACATTTAGCTGCTATGTCATTGAGACCGTTTGCTTGATTTTTTTACACCCGTGTTTGTCCGCTCCCTAAAGGCGTGCACCACATGTGGCAAAACACTCTAAAGTTACAGTGGGTGTTTTGTGTTGAGCAGTTTCATGTCTTCCTTTGAGCGATATTTCCCGCATCTACTTTGTTTTAGCAGTCATGAATATTTTTGTTGTTTTTATCCTTCTTCGTGGGGACATTGTTGATTGTCATGTCATGTTCGGATGTACATTGTGGACGCCATCTTTGCTCCACAGTAAGTCTTTGCTGTCGTCCAGCATTCTGTTTTTGTTGACTTTGTAGCTAGTTCAGTTTTACTTTTGTTCTGCATAGCCTTCTCTAAGCTTCTATGCCTTTTCTTAGGGGCACTCACCTTTTGTTTATTTTTGGGTTAACCTCTTAAGGCCCAAGCTGCTTTTTTACATGATTTTTATTTATTTATCTTTGCTATTTGGGCTTATTGGACCCTAATTAGAATAAAAACTAAAAATCATTTTTTTATATACGATATAGGGCTGCAACAACTAATCGATTAAAATTGATTATAAAAATCGATTATAAAAATAGTTGGCGATTAATTTAGTCATTGATTCGTTGGATCTATGCATGCGCAGAGGCTTTTTTAAAATTACTTTTTATTTTTTTTATAAAGCTTTATTTATAAACTGCAACATTTACAAACAGCTGAGAAACAATAAACAAAATAAGCATGGTGCCAGTAGGCTGTTTTTTTTCCAATAAAATACTGGAAAGGATAGAAATGTAGTTTGTCTCCTTTATCCGATTATTAATCGATTAATCGAAGTAATAATCGACAGATTAATCGATTATCAAATTAGTTGTTAGTTGCAGCCCTAATATGATGTACTTAGTCCATAAGTAACAAACGTGTACTTCATGTTTAGTGACATGCTAATTTTTATTTTTACACTTTTTTTTTCCAAATTCCATTGTATGTTATACTCTTCTGACACCACCAGATGGCAGTATAAGTGTCCACATAAGCGGCCATAAGACCCCAATTCAGTAGTGTACACAATTTTGGAAATAAGAGCTAAAAGGTGCTGTCCACGCATGTGGCCACTAGGCCTTTAGAGGTTAAGCATTAGACACCTTTTTACCTGCACCCTGCCTCCCGCTGTTTCCGACATCTACAAAGCAATTAGCTACCTGCTGCCACCTACTGATATAGAAGAGTATTACACGGTTACTCTGCCGAGCTCTAGACAGCACCGACACTCAACAACAACAACACATCATTTGCAGATTATAATTACTGGTTTGCAAAAAATATTTTTACCCCAAATACTGTATTTCCTTGAATTGGCGCAGGGAATATAGTATTCGCACGTCTAGAACGTCAAACTCGTTTCTCAAAATAATTAACGCATGCTTGGCCTTATCGCCGGTTCATTATTAACGCCGGATCAAATTCGTTTCGCAAAATATTAATTTTATTATCACATGTGTATAATTTTCGCCGGGTCAAACTCGTTTCGCAAAATATTTAGCATATGGCTAGAACTTCCGCCGGGTCAAATTCGTTACGTCACGAGTGACGATTTACCT
This sequence comes from Entelurus aequoreus, assembly GCF_033978785.1. Classification (NCBI taxonomy): domain Eukaryota; kingdom Metazoa; phylum Chordata; class Actinopteri; order Syngnathiformes; family Syngnathidae; genus Entelurus; species Entelurus aequoreus. Next base: position 11,623,113 of record NC_084751.1, on the reverse strand, counting down.
GTCCTCATTTTCAAAATGTAGGAAGCTGCTTTCAGTAGTTTGCAATCGCACAAAGGAAAAAAGATAAAGAGTTATTCAGTAGAAGCTATTGAATACCGGTACAGTATGCTAAAAAGAACAGTAAGCAGCTATGTTTTATTAATATACCGTAGCTGCGTGTGTCAAATACTGTATGAGTCATTAAATGACTCCCGCCTCCTGGTGGTAGAGGGCACTAGTGATCCTTCTTGCGACTTCCGGTACTGCAGAAGAAGTGACAACACGCAGCAACAGATTGTCTTTTTTTTCCTCTCGCCTGAACTTTTAACATGGAGGATTACATACCGGTATCTAAAATAAAACAGTTTTCTAAACTGGACTTTCAATCGAAGCAGGAGGTAATAATTAAAGGAATATCTCCATCGAGACAGAGAGACTTTTAAAACTGAAGAAAGAAAATAAGGAAGACTTCAACAAGTTATCGATGCTTTTGGTCAGAAGGAGCTGCAAATGGACTCCATTTATAAGTACAGGTAAGACCATAATAACGTTTTTTTTAATTAAATGTGCTTTTCATGATGGTATGCTTACATCCCACTCAAAGCGCACGCCTAAATTTACCGCATTCCTTTTGGTAAACGCCGGAGTGAGACGAGGTTTTAAAATAATTAGCGCATGCACGGCCATCCCGCAGGCTTCCGGTAAACGCCGGAGTGACAGGAGGTTTTAAATTAATTAGCGCCCCTGCGGCTATTCAAGGAAATACGGTAGGTGAAATGAGATAATCTCCCACGTGGTTGAAAAACACTGCTCTAGATCTACATTTCAGTTCTTATGTGAATGCACGTGGTGATTTGTGGCAGGAGACGCCAGCGAGCACCAGCGGGCCACCGAAGGCTGACCCAGAACGAGACTGGATGGAAAAACTTTTTGGCGAATGTCAGGACGAGTTCTGTGAGACCTTTGGAGTTTATGACGGTAAAAAAAAAAAAACAATTCTTATTTATTTATTTAGCCATCTATCTGTTAAATGGTGGTTGTTTGTACTGGTGTGACAGCGGACGACTACCTGGCTGTGGACGAGGAGGAGGAGGACTACGGCGACTGGGCCGACCGCATCAGAGGAGAATATTTCTCCAAGAAGAATGCAGAAGCTCAGAGATTAGCGGCGTCTTCTGGCCTCAAGAAGAAGAAGAAGAAGAAGAGCGAGGGAGAAAAAGAGGAGAACTACCAGGAGCTGCACCAGCGTCTCCAGAAGGAGCACCAGGAGTATTTGGACCGCGCCGCACGCAAAGAGGAGGAGACCCGTCTGGGCAAGAAGCGCCGCTACGATCAAATGTGCGCCGACACCTTCAAAGCCGGCGCGCCCGACGACGGCGGCGGCGGCGAGCTGCTGTGCTACGCCGACATCCCCTGGCCGGCGCCGCGCGGCACGGTCCAGGAGATGGCGGACGTGATGCTGCACGGCGTGGACCGCAAGGACGCGGCGGTCTTCCGCAAGGCGCTACGGAAGCAGCAGACGCTGTGGCATCCCGATAAGTTCGCCCAGAGGTGTGAGGCCCGGCTGCAGGAGAAGGACAAGCGCAGGATCTTGGACACGGTGACCGCTCTGTCGCAGGAACTCAACAGGCTGGCCCAGAGTCTGAGGGCCTGAGGTCACTTCATTAGGTACACCACTGACCTCGTCGCCCTTGTTGTGCTGGGAATATCACTCTGACACACCTTCAAACTGCCACCGCAGTCAAATCTTGAAGGAATTGGTATTTTTACTGTAAATTATTGTCGTTTAGCTCTTGTATTTATGAGTGTGTGCTGTGTTCCACTGCTCTGTCCTCATGTCTGTGATATCCAGTATTAAATCAGCACTCTCATGTTCTCACACACATTTCATTCTTTTATTTGCCTCTGACTTGTTGGCAAAGTGGAAGACTGACTGACAACTCTACGTTTAGTTTCCCCCAAATCACAGCAGGGCTGCAATTTATACAACACACAGTTGGGGTCTTTCTTTATTTTGGGGGGCTGGGATTTCCCTTAATTATGGGAAGAAAATGCCATTATTTTATAGGGAGGGGGAGATTACTTATTTTGGGGGAGTGGAAAATCCAACATTTTTTAAAATTATTTTCTCTTATTTTTGAGGGAGAAAAGTCCCCTAATTTGGGGGTCGAAAATGTCCCTTATTTTTAGGAAATTAATTCCCTTATTTTGATTGGAGAAATTCCTTATTTTAGGGGGAAATATTCCCATATTTTGGGGGGGGAAATGTCTTTTGGGGCGTCCCTTATTTTGTTGGGGGAAAAATCCCTCATTTTGGGGGTTAATTTCTTTAGGGGAGAACTCCTCATTTTTGGGAGAAAAAAAAAAAGTCCTTATTTTCCACAAATGTTGCATTATTTTCAATCGCAAATGTTGACAGTATTTGTTGGGACCGCTGGTAGAAAGGCCAGAATTTCTCTTCTATTTTAAAATCTTGTCTTTTTTTTTGGTGGGGGACCCTTTATTTGGGGGGTTCCTTATTTTCCAGAAATGTTGCCCTATTTTTTAATCTCAACATTTTGGGAAATTAAATCATTTATGAGGGAAAAATCCTTATTTTCCATAAATGTTGCCCTATTTTTTTAATCCAAAATTTTTGGGAAATTAAATTATTTATGTGGAAAATATTTTTATTTTCCAGAAATGTTGCACTATTTTTTAATCCCAAAATTTTGGGGAAATTACATTTTTTACGTGGAAAAAATCCTTATTGTCCAAAAATGTTGCCCTATTTTTCAATCCCAAAATTTTGAGGAAATTAAATTATTTACGTGGAAAAAATCCTTATTTCCAGGAATGTTGCCGTATTTTTTAATGCGAAGATTTTGGGGAAATTAAATGATTTAAGTGGAAACATTCCTTAATTTCCAGAAAGGTTGCCCTATTTTTTAATCCCACAATTTGGGGAAATTCAATTATTTACGACAAAAATCCTTATTTTACAGAAATGTTGCCCTATTTTTTAATCCCAACATTTAGGGGAAATTAATGTATTCACGTGGAAAAAAATCCTTATTTTCCAGAAATGTTGCCCTATTTTTTAATCCTAAATTTTTGGGAAATTAAATTATTTATGTCGAAAATATTTTTATTTTCCAGAAATGTTGCACTATTTTTTAATCCCAAAATTATTGGGAAATTACATTTTTTACGTGGAAAAAATCCTTATTGTCCAAAAATGTTGCCCTATTTTTCAATCCCAAAATTATGAGGAAATTAAATTATTTACGTGGAAAAAATCCTTATTTCCAGGAATGTTGCCGTATTTTTTAATCCGAAGATTTTGGGGAAATTAAATGATTTAAGTGGAAACATTCCTTAATTTCCAGAAATGTTGCCCTATTTTTTAATCCCACAATTTGGGGAAATTCAATTATTTACGACAAAAATCCTTATTTTACAGAAATGTTGCCCTATTTTTTAATCCCAACATTTAGGGGAAATTAATTTATTTACGTGGAAAAAAATCCTTATTTTCCAGAAATGTTGCCCTATTTTTTAATCCTAAATTTTTGGGAAATTAAATTATTTATGTCGAAAATATTTTTATTCTCCAGAAATGTTGCACTATTTTTTAATCCCAAAATTATTGGGAAATTACATTTTTTACGTGGAAAAAATCCATATTGTCCAAAAATGTTGCCCTATTTTTCAATCCCAAAATTTTGAGGAAATTGAATTATTTACGTGGAAAAAATCCTTATTTCCAGAAATGTTGCCCTATTTTTTTAATCCGAAAATTTTGGGGAAATTAAATTATTTACGAGGGAAAAAATCCTTATTTTCCAGGAATGTTGCCGTATTTTTTAACCCGAAGATTTTGGGGAAATTAAATGATTTAAGTGGAAACATTCCTTAATTTCCAGAAATGTGGCCCTATTTTTTAATCCCACAATTTGGGGAAATTCAATTATTTACGACACAAATCCTTATTTTACAGAAATGTTGCCCTGTTTTTTAATCCCAACATTTATGGGAAATTAAATTAATTACGTGGGGAAAAAAATCCTTATTTTCCAGAAATGTTGCCCTATTTTCAAACGCAAATGTTGACATATGGTGGGGTTTTTTAAGATTAAAAAAAAAAGGAAAAATGTTTGAAAAAAATATTTATGGGGAATACAATCCTTATTTCCCAGAAATGTTGCAAAATTGTGTTTAAAAATTGAGTAACAATTCTAGAAAATGTGGATTTTTTTTTGGAAAGAATGGTAAAATTTGCCTTATTTTCTAACGCAAACAATGACAGAAATGGTCCGGGGTGCTGGTAGAAAGGTCACAATTTCTCTTGGTAAAATTATTACCATTCTTTCCAAAATTGTGTTTAAAAATTGAGTAACAATTCTAGAAAATGTGGATTTTTTTTTTGGAAAGAATGGTAAAATTTGCCTTATTTTCAAACGCAAACAATGACAGAAATGGTCCGGGGTGCTGGTAGAAAGGTCACAATTTCTCTTGGTAAAATTCTTACCATTCTTTCCAAAATTGTGTTTAGAAATTGAGCAACAATTCTGGAAAATGTGGATTTTTTTTTTTGGAATGGTAACATTTTTACCATTCTTTCCAAAATTGTGTTTAAAAATTGAGTAACAATTCTAGAAAATGCAGATTTTTTTTTGGAAAGAATGGTCAAATTTGCCTTATTTTCAAACGCAAACAATGACAGAAATGGTCCGGGGTGCTGGTAGAAAGGTCACAATTTCTCTTGGTAAAATGTTTACCATTCTTTCCAAAATTGTGTTTAAAAATTTAGCAACAATTCTGGAAAATGTGGATTTTTTTTTTTGGAATGGTAAAATTTTACCATTCTTTCCAAAATTGTGTTTAAAAATTGAGCAACAATTCTAGAAAATGTGGATTTTTTTTTGGAAAGAATGGTAAAATTTGCCTTATTTTCAAACGAAACAATGACAGAAATGGTCCGGGGTGCTGGTAGAAAGGTCACAATTTCTCTTGGTAAAATTGTTACCATTCTTTCCAAAATTGTGTTTAAAAATTGAGCAACAATTCTAGAAAATGTGGATTTTTTTTTGGAATGGTAAAATTTGTACCATTCTTTCCAAAATTGTGTTTAAAAATTGAGCAACAATTCTAGAAAATGTGGAATTTTTTTTGGAATGGTAAAATTTTTACCATTCTTTCCAAAATTGTGTTTAAAAATTGAGCAACAATTCTAGAAAATGTGGATTTCCCCCCGCCCCCCCAAAAAATATAAGGGCCTTTTTACTGTAAAAAGGCCCTTGTATTTTTGGGGAAAATGTTCCCTTTTCCAAACATTTTGCGGAATTAAATTATTTACGTGGAAAAATTCCTTATTTTCCAGAAATGTTGTCCTATTTTTTTAATCCCAACATTTTAGGGAAATTAAATTATTTACGTGGAAAAAAAATCCTTATTTTCCAGAAATGTTGCCTAATTTTCAAACGCGAATGTTGACATATGGAGGAGTTTTTTTTAAGATAAAAAGGGTCCCTTATTTTAATGGGGAAAAATCCTCCTTTTTTTCCTTTTTTTTTTAAATTTATGGGGGAAAAAAACCTGCGTACTGTACTTAAGCTAAGACAAACTATTTGGGTACTGTAAGCGATATTTGAAATGTCATTCTTGGAGCAAACTGGAGTTGATTGAAGTGAAAGTGAAGGCCTAAAAGGAAAATAGACAAAGGCTGTGTCACACAAAGGAGAGAAAAGGTAAGGCTGCTTTTAGACATGGTTGCCAGGTTTGCAAAACAACCCCCTAAATCGCTAAATGATATTACGATTGATCAAATATTATTTAAATAAAAACAACACAGTTTGGTAGATAATAATACTTTGTATTTGCCGAGCGACTGTAAAATGTAGCGTCAAGTGAGTTTAGTTGCTGTTATAGATAGCTCTTGTCCGAGGGTAATTCAGCACATCTGGCAACCCCCTGCTAGCCTCAATCTGTGTCGGACTAGAGAGAGAAAGGCCCACGTACGCTCATTTCTCGCCCGTGACGTGATTTTTAACGGGCGTTCAAACCTTAACTCGACCAACAATTGGATTATTTCTCCTTTTTTTTCATCGCCGTGGTTGATTACCGCCGTTTGCCGCTGCTGCGTGTGAGCCTGTGAGGCGGCGTCATGGCAGGTGTACGTTGAAGGCGGGAGAAGATGCACAATCAAGCCTTTGCTCTTTTCTCAACCTCCACCGCCTTCTAAAGGGACAAGGCGACTCGAAGCTGAACCACCATGGAGGGCAGGATAGTCCCAGACCCTTCTAGTCGGAATTAACCCCCACGCTGAGTGACTAGGACGGTGGAATAAAGAGGAGGAGAGGGAAGAATACAAAATGGTGTTCCGGAGTGAGGAGATGTGTTTGGCCCAGTTGTTCCTGCAGTCCGGCTCGGAGTACGACTGCATCAGCCAACTGGGAGAACTGGGCTTGGTCGAGTTCCGAGACGTAAGTACACATGTTTAGTCGGTGAGCATGCGCACTTTGTTCGGCTTCCGACAAAACCACGACTTACTAATATATATATATATACTATATATGTATATATGTACACCTACACGATACGAGAGGTGTTTCAAAAATCCTACTTTTTATAAAGACACCTGAACGTGCATTGTTGTAGATCACCACCATGTGTCCCATCGGGCATCTGATGATTTTAGATGGAGAATGTTATTGATGCTCTGCAGGATATGATTAGTAGATTACATCTTCAACATTCCTCGACTGATTAAGAAAAATTCCAACACCAACCATTTCAACTCGTTCAGAACATTCAAGGTTGGTTTTTTTATTACCATTTTCCCCAAAAAATCCCGCTTTTTCGGAAATTTCCAAATGTTCTGGAAATTCCTATGGAAATGAATGGGACATTTTTCCAAGTTGCCCAATTCCCACATTTTTCAACCTATTCAAATCATTCCAACATCAACACATTCAACTCATCCTGGACATTCAAACTACCATTTTTACACATTCAACAAATTTCCAGGAATTCCTGTCTTTTTCTAACATTATTCCCCACCCATTTCAACCTGTCAAAACATTCCTCTTAGTCAGGACAAAAAATTAAGTTGTTTTATGAACTGGAAAAATTCCTGGTTTTCCTGAAATTCCAGGAATTCCGTAATACCATTTCTGAATTAAAAATGTTACTACTTCAACATTCCTCGACTGATTTTGAAAAATTCCAACACCAACCATTTCAACTCATTCAGAACATTCAAGTTTTTTGTTTTTTTTACCATTTTCAAAAAAAATTCCCGCTTTTTCCGAAATTTCCAAATTTTCTGGAAATTCCTACTGAAATGAATGGGACAATTTTCCGAGTTGCACAATTCCCACATTTTTTAACCTATTCAAATCATTCCAACATCAACACATTCAACTCATTCTGTACATTCAAACTACCATTTTTCCACATTCAACACATTTCCAGGAATTCCTGTCTTTTTCTAACCTTATTTCCCACCCATTTCAACCTGTCAAAACATTCCTCTTAGTCAGGACAAAAAATTAAGTTGTTTTATGAACTGGAAAAATTCCTGGTTTTCCTGAAATTCCAGGAATTCCGTAATACCATTTCTGAATTAAAAATGTTACTACTTCAACATTCCTCGACTGATTTTGAAAAATCCCAACACCAACCATTTCAACTCATTTAGAACATTCAAGGTTGTTGTTTTTTACCGTTTTCCAAAAAATTCCCGCTTTTTCCAAAATCCCAAAATTTTCTGGAAATTCCTGTTCAAATGAATGGGACATTTTTCAAAGTTCTACAACTCCTACATTTTTCCTCCAATTCAAACCGTTTCAACTTCAAAATATTCAGCCTGTTCAGGAATTGTGTGACAATTATTTAAAAAAATTCCCGGAATTCCTAGAATTCCCAGTTTTCAGAGACATTTTCGAATCATCCATTGTTAAAATTTTGACAAAATTCCCAAATTTTTTAACCGATTCAAACCATGCCACCTGCAACACATTCAGTTCATCCTAGACATTCAAACTACCATTTTTCCACGTTCAACAAATTTCCAGGAATTCCTGTTTTTTTCCAACCTTATTTCCCACTGTTTTTAGTGCGATGAATCCTTTCACATTTTTCAACCCGTTTCAAGCGTTCCACTGTCAAAACATTCCTCTTAGTCAGGACCAAAAAGTGAAGTTGTTTTATGAACTGGAAAAATTCCTGGTTTTCCTGAAATTTCAGGAATTCCGTAATACCATTTCTGAATTAAAAATGTTACTACTTCAACATTCCTCGACTGATTAGAAAAATTCCAACACCAACCATTTCAACTCATTCAGAACGTTCAAGGTTTTTTTTTTTTACCATTTTCAAAAAAAATACCCGCTTTTTCTGAAATTCCCAAATTTTCTGGAAATTCCTATTCAAATGAATGGGAAATTTTTCTAAGTTCCAACTCCTACATTTTTCATCCAATTCAAACCATTCCAACTTCAAAATATTCAGCCTGTTTGGGAATTTTGTGACAATTATTTTAAAAAAATCCAGGAATTCCTAGAATTCCCAGTTTTCAGAGACATCTTCCCCATTTAAAATGAATCATCCATTGTTCCAACTTCCACAATTCCCAAATTTTTTAACCGATTCAAACCATCCCACCTTCTACACATTCAGTTCATCCTAGACATTCAAACTACCATTTTTCCACGTTCAACAAATTTCCAGGAATTCCTGTCTTTTTTAACCTCATTTCCAACCTTTTTTAGTGCGATGAATCCTTTCACATTTTTCAACCCGTTTCAACCGTTCCACTGTCAAAACATTCCTCTTTGTGAAAACAAAAAACCAAGTTGGTTTAAGAACTTGAAAAATTCCCGGTTTTCCCGAAATTCCGTAATACCATTTTTCAATTAAAAAACTAAACAATTCCAACACCAATCAATTCAGCTTATTCAGATTCATGGTCCTAATCTTTTTTCTTTTTTTTTTTAAAAATCCCGCTTTTCCCAAAATTCCCAAATTTCCAGGAAGTTCCCATTGAAATGAATGGGACATTTTTCCAAGTTGCACAATTCCCACCTTTTTCAACCTATTCAAACCATTCCAACATCAACACATTCAACTCATCCTGTACATTCAAACTACCATTTTTCCACGGTCAACAAATTTCCAGGAATTCCTGTCTTTTTCTAACCTTATTTCCCACCTTTTTTAGTGCGATGAATCCTTTCACATTTTTCAACCGTTCCACTGTCAAAACATTCCTCTTAGTCAAGACAAAAAACCAAGTTGGTTTAAGAACTTGAAAAATTCCCGGTTTTCCCGAAATTCTGTAATACCATTTTTCAATTAAAAAACTTTTACTACTTCAGCATTTCTTTACCGATTTAAACAATTCCAACACCAACCAATTCAGCTCATTCAGGAAATTCATGCTCCTAATCTATTTAAAAAAATCCTGCTTTTCCCCAAATTTCCAGGAAGTTCCCATTGAAATGAATGGGACATTTTTCCAAGTTGCACAATTCCCACATTTTCCAACCGATTCCAACCATTCCACCTTCAACACATTCCACTCATCCTGTACATTCAAACTACCATTTTTCCAGGTTCAACACATTTCCAGGAATTCCTGTCTTTTTCTAACCTTATTTCCCACCTTTTTTAGTGCGATGAATCCTTTTACATTTTTCAACCCATTTCAACCGTTCCACTGTCAAAACATTCCTCTTAGTCCAGACAAAAAACCAAGTTGGTTTAAGAACTTGAAAAATTCCCGTTTTTCCCGAAATTCCGTAATACTATTTTTCAATTGAAAAACTGTTACTACTTCAACATTTCTTGACCGATTTAAACAATTCCAACACCAACCAATTCAGCTCATTCAGGACATTCGTGCTCCTAATCATTTACAAAAAATCCTGCTTTTCCCAAAATTCCCAAATTTCCAGGAAGTTCCCATTGAAATGAATGGGACATTTTTCCAAGTTGCACAATTCCCACATTTTTCAACCTATTCAAACCATTCCAACATAAACACATTCAACTCATCCTTTACATTCAAACTACCATTTTTCCACGGTCAACAAATTTCCAGGAATTCCTGTCTTTTTCTAACCTTGTTTCCCACCTTTTTTAGTGCGATGAATCCTTTCACATTTTTCAGCCGTTCCACTGTCAAAACATTCTTCTTAGTCAGGACAAAAAACCAAGTTGCTTTAAGAACTTGAAAAATTCCTGGTTTTCCCGAAATTCCGTAATACCATTTTTCAATTAAAAAAACTAAACAATTCCAACACCAACAAATTCAGCTCATTCAGATTCATGCTCCTAATCATTTTCAAAAAATACCGCTTTTCCCAAAATTCCCAAATTTCCAGGAAGTTCCCATTGAAATAAATAGGACATTTTTCCAATTTGCCCAATTCCCACATTTTTCAACCTATTTAAACAATTCCAACACCAACAAATTCAGCTCATTCAGATTCATGCTCCTAATCATTTTCAAAAAATACCGCTTTTCCCAAAATTCCCAAATTTCCAGGAAGTTCCCATTGAAATAAATAGGACATTTTTCCAATTTGCCCAATTCCCACATTTTTCAACCTATTCAAACCATTCCAACATCAACACATTCAACACATTACTAAATTCATCCTGTACATTCAAACTACCATTTTTCCACCTTCAACAAATTTCCAGGAATTCCTGTCTTTTTCTGACCTTATTTCCCACCTTTTTTAGTGCGATGAATCCTTTCACATTTTTCAACCCATTTCAACCGTTCCACTGTCAAAACATTCCTCTTAGTCCAGACAAAAAACCAAGTTGGTTTAAGAACTTGAAAAATTCCCGGTTTTCCCGAAATTCCGTAATACTATTTTTCAATTGAAAAACTGTTACTACTTCAACATTTCTTGACCGATTTAAACAATTCCAACACCAACCAATTCAGCTCATTCAGGACATTCATGCTCCTAATCATTTACAAAAAATCCTGCTTTTCCCAAAATTCCCAAATTTCCAGGAAGTTCCCATTGAAATGAATGGAACATTTTTCCAAGTTGCACAATTCCCTAATTTTTCAACCGATTCAAACCATTCCAACATCAACACATTTTTTTTTTTTACCATTTAAAAAAAAAAAAAAAAAAAAAAAAAATTTTTTCCAGGAATTCCTGTCTTTTTCTAACTTTATTTCCAACCTTTTATAGTGCGATGAATCCTTTCACATTTTTCAACCCGTTTCAACCGTTCCACTGTCAAAACATTCCTCTTTGTGAAAACAAAAAACCAAGTTGGTTTAAGAATTTGAAAAGTTTTCCCGAAATTCCGTAATACCATTTTTAAATTAAAAAACTAAACAATTCCAACACCAATCAATTCAGCTTATTCAGATTCATGGTCCTAATCTTTTTTTTTTTTTTTTTAAATCCCGCTTTTCCCAAAATTCCCAAGTTTCCAGGAAGTTCCCATTGAAATGAATGGGACATTTTTCCAAGTTGCACAATTCCCACATTTTTCAACCTATTCAAACCATTCCGACATCAACACATTCAACTCATCCTTTACATTCAAACTACCATTTTTCCACGGTCAACAAATTTCCAGGAATTCCTGTCTTTTTCTAACCTTATTTCCCACCTTTTTAGTGCGATGAATCCTTTCACATTTTTCAGCCATTCCACTGTCAAAACATTCCTCTTAGTCAAGACAAAAAACCAAGTTGGTTTAAGAACTTGAAAAATTCCCGGTTTTCCCGAAATTCCGTAATACAATCTTTCAATTGAAAAACTGTTACTACTTCAACATTTCTTGACCGATTTAAACAATTCCAACACCAACCAATTCAGCTCATTCAGGACATTCATGCTATTAAAAAATCCCGCTTTTCCCCAAATTCCCAAATTTCCAGGAAGTTCCCATTGAAATGAATGGGACATTTTTCCAAGTTGCACAATTCCCACATTTTCCAACCGATTCAAACCATTCCACCTTCAACACATTCCACTCATCCTGTACATTCAAATTACAATTTTTCCATGTTCAACAAATTTCCAGGAATTCCTGTCTTTTTCTAACCTTATTTCCCACCTTTTTTAGTGCGATGAATCCTTTCACATTTTTCAACCGTTCCACTGTCAAAACATTCTTCTTAGTCAAGACAAAAAAACAAGTTGGTTTAAGAACTTGAAAAATTCCCGTTTTTCTCGAAATTCCGTAATACAATCTTTCAATTGAAAAACTGTCACTACTTCAACATTTCTTGACCGATTTTAAACGATTCCAACACCAACCAATTCAGCTCATTCAGGACATTCATGCTATTAAAAAATCCCGCTTTTCCCCAAATTCCCAAATTTCCAGGAAGTTCCCATTGAAATGAATGGGACATTTTTCCAAGTTGCACAATTCCCACATTTTTCAACTTATTCAAACCATTCCATCATCAACACATTCCACTCATCCAACTAACACTTTCCCAAGTTCCAAACCAAATTCTGGTTTTCCTGGAAATTCAAACTCTTCTTACATTCATACTACATTCTGTCAGCATTTCAGTTCAACTTCAGCATTCACACGCAATTCCTCCAGGAATTTCCTCATCTAGTTGCCTTAGTTTTGCGATCAGACGTTGATTGATAACCCGCCACCTCCTGACCTTTCAGCTCAATCCAAGCGTCAGCTCCTTCCAGCGCCGCTTTGTCAGCGAGATCAAGAGATGCGAGGAGATGGAGAGGATGCTGGGTAAGGTGTAGGGTGCACATGAGAACACAGCCGAGACACCAAATTGACTTGTGCGGCCGTAGGTTACCTCCTGAGGGAGATCCAGAAGGCTCACATCGCCGTACCCGAGGAGGACGAGAGTCCACTGGCTCCTCCGCCCAGACAAGTGCTGGAGATCATGGTGAGCGTGGACACTGGACCTGCATCCAAACCTCAGGAGAGCATCGGTGACGCTGTGTTCTCCTGCTCAGGAGCAGCTCCAGAGGCTGGAGATGGAGCTGAGCGAGGTGGCCAGGAACAAAGACAAGCTGCAGAGGAACCTGCTGGAGCTCATCGAGTACACGCACATGCTGAAGATCACGCGCACCTTCATACACAGCCGCTCCAGGGTGAGTGTGTCTTTTTAACAAGCACTTGGGGAGGTCGCCTACAGCCACAGATGGTAATGACAATGCCAAACAGAGCGTTTATTTTCATTTAAGTGGAGCATTTGGCCTAAAATAGAACCTCTAAATTTAGCTAAAACAATGGAGGACATTTTCTAAACAACTTTTTTGTTGTTGTTGCGTTTATGTCTTAATATGAACAGTGGTTAACTTCTTTTTACACTTAAATGACAACTAATCATATCGTTAATAGAAGACAGTTCGATTCTGGGACAGATTATTCATATTTCATAAGGAGAAAATTGTTTGGAAACAGAAGCATTTCTAAATGAACTCCAGATTTTAAAATACTTTACATTAATAATATTTATAATTTTATTATCATTTAATTGACATTTTTTAAATGTTTGTTCTTTAATGTAAGAGAATTTAATCTTTAACATTTTTCCCCAGATTGATTATTTTATTAGAAATGTGTCAGCCCTACAAACAAGACAACCAAGAATAAATTATTGATAGATAGATATTTATATCAAATATATTTTTAAAAAATAGAGTCTGTTACCCCTTTGCTAAAGGGTTTGTTTTTTATTTAAAAAATCTAACAAAAATGCTAAATTTGCGATGTATTTTTTTTGGCAAAAAGCCACACAAAAAAGAGGAAATGTTGATACTATGCAGAAAATAAGTAATATAGATTTAGTAAGTATAATTATTCATTTAATATACAAATAATAAACTATACATTTTGATGCCCCTGCTAATAAATAAACACATTTCTTAGGTTACTTTGTTTAAAAGACAAATCAATAATCAATAGATTGCTATTTGAATTAAATAAATGACAATATTTTTAAGATGTAAGCATTCACCTTGTAGAAAGAGGCTCGTTTTTCTGATTGGCCTGCGGCACATTGTGGAAATAAAATATCATTTTTTTAAAAAAAGCACAATTTGAGAAAGTACATTTGCAAAAAAGGCACAAAATAAAGATGAAAAATCTAAAATGTCGATACTATAATTAGAAAAATAAATAAATATATATTATCAATTAATATAAAAATAATATACATCTAATTACAAATACTAAACTACATCTCTAATAAATAAACACATTCCTTGTTTATTATTTTAGAAATATGGAAGCCCTACAAACAAGACAATCAAGAATAAATGATTAAATAATTCCTATATATATATTAAATCAAGTATTTTAAAATAGTCATTCACACCGCAGATAAGGGTTTGTTTTTTATTGGCCCTCGGCACATTGTGGAAATAAAATCAAACCCCCCCCCAAAAAAGCAACATTTGAGAAAATATTTTTGCAAAAAGAGACTAAGTAAAGAGAAAAAAATTAAATGTTGATACAATAAATAGAAAATAAAAAATATATGTTTAGTAAATTAATATAAAAATAATATACATCTAATTACAAATATTAAACTACATCCCTGCTAATAAATCTGCTAATAAATAAACACATTCCTTGATTATTATGTTGAAATATGGAAGCCCTACAAACAAGAAATTGCTATTTATATTAAATAAATTAAAGTATTTTAAAATAGTTATTCACACTGCATAAAAGGGTTTTTTATTGGTCCGTTGCACAATGTGGAAATAAAATCAAACCAAAAGAAGCACAATTTCAGAAAGCACATTTGCAAAAAAAGCACAAAATAAAGATGAAAAAGCTCAAATGTTGATGCCACGAATAGAAAATAAAAATATATATCTTATTATCAATTAATATAATATACATCTAATTACACATATTAAACTACATCTCTGCTAATAAATCTGCTAATAAATAAACCTTGATTATTATGTTAGAAATATGGAAGCCCTACAAACAAGACAATCAAGAATAAATGATTGATTGATTAATTGCTATTTATGTTAAATAAATGATTTTAATATTGTCATTCACATTGCAGAAAAGGGTTTGCTTTTATTGGCAACCTCTGAAAAAATATTTTTGCAAAAAGGGCACAAAGTAAAGAGAAAAAAGATGAAATGTTAATAATATACATATATTTAGTAAATATAATGTACAAATGATATACATATAATTAGAAGTTTTGACACCCTTGCTAGTAAATAAAGATTGGTGGGTATAAAGGTAAAGAAAAGCTGTCAGGAATGACCCGTTGTCCCTTTCCTTAATCAGCATGAGGCTCTGGGTCCCCAGTATGAGGAGTTCCCCACCATGGAGACAGACTCGGTGTCAGGCTGCACTGGCATGCAGAGACTTGGAGCCAAGCTTGGGTGAGCGGTGGTCACCTACACACTACAAGTCTCCGTCTTTAAACCTGGTCAACTGCTGCCTCGCGTAGGTTCATCTCCGGACTCATCCGGCGGGTGAAAGTGGAGGCGTTTGAGCGCATGTTGTGGCGGGTGTGCAAGGGCTACACCATCCTCAGCTACGCCCAGGTGGACGAGAACCTCGCCGACCTCGACACGGTGAGATGATTGAATGCACTTTTGCCTTGTTTGTTGTTGGCGTGAGTGACAGGGAGAAAAGCTCTAAGTTTGGTTTTTTTAAATATTGAAAATATAGGATTTTTATGGGCCTGCTGCAATGCAAGCAGCCCATATACATAATCGTGTTACCATGGCGACTCTATTCACGAATACATTTAAAAAATGAGCCAGTTAAATGGGTACATTCATTCAAGTTTTAGCATTTTTAAGTAAACATGCCACTGTTTGGGACCTTTGGGGAAACGCCGCTTTTTCATGAGTGGCTAAACATTGGGAACGTGTGTGTGTGTGTGTGTGTGTGTGTGTGTGTGTGTGTGTGTGTGTGTGTGTGTGTGTGTGTGTGTGTGTGTGTGTGTGTGTGTGTGTGTGTGTGTGTGTGTGTGTGTGTGTGTGTGTGTGTGTGTGTGTGTGTGTGTGGTTGCAGGGCGAGATCAGCAAGAACGTGGTCTTCCTCATCTCGTTCTGGGGAGACCAGATCGGGCAGAAAGTCCAGAAAATCTGCGATTGGTAAGTCCTTCCTCACCGCGGGGGTCCTTTTTTTTTCCACTTCCTCTCACGCCGTGGCGGTCCTCAGCTACCACTGCCACCTCTACCCGCACCCGGAGAACGACGAGGAGCGGGCGGACATGTTGGACAGCTTGAGGACGCGCATCCAAGACCTCAACAACGTAGGACTGCTCTGTGAAGGTCCTGGTGGAGCGGGCGGTGACCGCTGTGGGTTCCCCCGCAGGTTCTCCATCGCACCGACGACTACCTGAAGCAGGTCCTGCAGAAGGCGTCGGAGTCGGCGTACGGCTGGGTGGTGCAGGTGAAAAAGATGAAGGCCATCTATCACATCCTCAACCTCTGCAGCTTCGACGTCACCAACAAGTGTTTGATCGCCGAGGTGTGGTGTCCCGTCAGTGACCTGGCCAACCTGCGGGCGGCGCTGGAGGAAGGCTCGGTAGGAAGAGGCTGCTTGTTGTCCTTTTGCCTCTGCGTCCTTACGCTCCTTTTCCCTCTACTGGCAGAGAAAAGGCGACGCCACCGTTCCTTCGTTTGTGAACCGCATCCCC
The DNA here is from genome assembly GCF_033978785.1 of Entelurus aequoreus. Lineage (NCBI taxonomy): Eukaryota > Metazoa > Chordata > Actinopteri > Syngnathiformes > Syngnathidae > Entelurus > Entelurus aequoreus. The sequence goes on along the minus strand of NC_084751.1, from coordinate 11,606,492 downwards.
AGTGCCGACACGCCTCCCACGCTGGTGCGGACCAACAAGTTCACCTCGGGTTTCCAGAGCATCGTGGAGGCGTACGGGGTGGGGGATTATCGAGAGGTGAGCCCAGGTAAGCGCCACGCCCAAATATTTGAAGGTACTGTCAGGTTCAAACACGGATGACATCTATTAAACAGACAAGAAGCAAGCAATCATGCAGAGACAGAGTTCAATTTAGCTCATGAGGAGAACGCATGGAGCTGCACACTTAGTCACAGCTCCCGCGTTCCTCTATTTAGTTCCCCAGTCAACATCACTGAGGCCGCCTCTATAAGGAGTGGTCACACATATCATGCAAAGCAGCTCCAGTACGCACAATACGTGACTGAATGTGCTGGGGCCTTGTGATTTTGCCTTGTCTCTGCTTCGTCTGCGTGCTGTCGTCTTATCTTCGTTGAGGTCCTTGGCTGTTAGCGGGCTAAAACAAAGATAACATCTGCGGCTGAGGCCACCCCTTTAGACAAGAAGTTTTGTCCTTGCACAGGTAGAAAAAGTAGCTAATAACTATAGCAACGGACTTTAAGCATACTAAAGTTGTGTGATAATTTACACATAACTATTCTAACAGGCACCGCCAACTCTCCGATCGCAGGTGGTGGTTGTACACCTGACAATACGAGTTTGCCTGCCATTTATGAACCAAAGTACAGTCTTCCCTCGTTTAATGCCGGGGTTACCTTCCCAAAAAATACCCGCTTTAAGTGAAATCCATGTAGTAGAAGTTTATTTTCAAGTACCAATGATTGTCACACACACACTAGGTGTGGAGAAATGATTCCCTGCATTTGACCCATCCCCTTGTTCACCCCCTGGGAGGTGAGGGGAGCAGTGAGCGGCAGCGGCGGCCGCGCCCGGGAATCATTTTTGGTGATTTAACCCCCAATTCCAACCCTATTAATGTGTGCTGTACTTTATTGAAATCAAATATCAAATGATTGTGGCCACACACCGTCCCCGAATACATTTTGTATCAAATCCTCACGCCGAGGACGGGATCCAAATGGTGAGTTCTTATCAGATCTACATTTCCACTAATTAAAAGAGACACTGGCTCTTGTAGCCCACACACCTGGCAACCACGTGAACCCCTTTTTTGTTTGTTGCCATTTGTATTTTTTCAATTGCAGCACCCTACACCATCATCACCTTCCCCTTCCTGTTCGCCGTCATGTTCGGGGACCTGGGCCACGGCGTGGTCATGAGCTTCCTGGCGCTCTGGATGGTGCTGACGGAAAAGAAGCAGAAGAGGAGACGCTCAGATAACGAGGTGAGCGTGTCCCTCTGTGCCTCAGCGGTGCCATATGCAATAATTGAATGTCAAGTCATCATTAAATGGGGCGGTATAGCTCGGTTGGTAGAGCGGCCGTACCAGCAACTTGAGGGTTGCAGGTTCGATCCCCGCTTCCGCCATCCTAGTCACTGCCGTTGTGTCCTTGGGCAAGACACTTCACCCACCTGCTCCCAGTGCCACCCACACTGGTTTAAATGTAACTTAGATATTGGGTTTCACAATGTAAAGCGCTTTGAGTCACTTGAGAAAAAGCGCTATATAAATGTAATTCACTTCACACTTCACTTCACACCCTGATATGTCAAAGAGCATTAATAAATAATGTTCTTTTCCAATACCTCTATAAGTCATAACAGTAGCTCAGCCGGGATATGCTCAACTCAAAATTAGATTTACAGCCCCGAAATCTTGTTATTGTTTTCATTTTGATGCCCCGCCCTCTACCGCAGTGTTTTTCAACCTTTTTTGAGCCAAGGCACATTTTTTGCGTTGAGGCACACCACCAGCAGAAATCACTAAAAAAACAAAACTCAGTTGACAGTAAAAAGTCGTCGTCGCAATTGTTGGATATGACTTTAAAGCATAACCAAGCATGCATCACTATAGCTCTTGTCTCAAAGTAGGTGTACTGTCACCACCTGTCACGTCACACCCTGACTTATTTTGAGTTTATTGCTGTTTTCCTGTGTGTAGTATTTTAGTTCTTGTTTTGCGCTCCTATTTTGGTGGCTTTTCCTCTTTTTTTTGGTATTTTCTTGTAGCAGTTTTCATGTCTTCCTCTGAGCGATATTTCCCGCTTCTACTTTGTATTAGCAATCAAGAATATTTCAGTTGTTTTTATCCTCCTTTGTGGGGACATTGTTGATTGTCACGTCATGTTCGGATGTACATTGTCTTTGCGCCACAGTAAGTCTTTGCTGTCGTCCAGCATTCTGTTTTTGTTTACTTTGTAGTCAGTTTAGTTTTAGTCTCATTCTGCATAGCCTTCCCTGAGCTTCAATGCCTTTTCTTAGGGGCACTCACCTTTTGTTTATTTTTGGTTTAAGCATTAGATACCTTTTTACCTGCACGCTGCCTCCCGTTGTTTCCGATATCTACAAAGCAATTAGCTACCTGCTGCCACCTACTGATATGGAAGAGTATAACGTGGTAAGTCTGCCGATCTCCAGGCAGCACAGAAACTCAACAACAACACGTCATTTGCAGATTATAATTACTCGTTTGCAAAAAATATTTTTAACCCAAATAGGTGAAACTAGATAATCTCCCACGGCACACCAGACTGTATCTCACGGCACACTAGTGTTTGAAAAACACTGCTCTACCGTTTGACCAATTAGAAAGTCCGTGAGTGTGTCACATCCAGGTTGCCAGTTACGCGTCGCCCTCTTCGTTTGGCTACTGCCACTGGTAAAGTTACTAAACATGTCAGACCTCAGTCAATCTAAAAGGCCTCGTTACGGTTCTCAACTTATTCATGACAAAGCCAGGAACAAAACCAGGATTTGTATTGGGGATGCCTTTGAAAGATGGAGACCATTGAAGGCGGAGAAGATTTTTTCATCTGACGCCAAACTTGCTAATTTCCTCTTTGATAGGTAAGTCAGGCATTTACGTTTTCTTATTACTTGTAATAAATGGAAATGGACATTTGGTAAGTGAACTATATTGTCCAATACAGTCTATGATCTTGTCTAACAAAGGTAGTCTGTTCCTGCAACGAATGCTTAGTGTGATGGTGCTTAGGTCCTAGTGTAATGCTTAGCATGCTAGCCCGGTCAATGACACATCGACATACAAGCTAACGGGGGAAATATATGCCTGTTAGCCTGTATGTCCATGTGTATTCCAACTGACAGGGCAAAATATCTTGTGGATATGGGTAGTGTCAGTGCCTATTTCCTTCTCAATATGCTGATACGCTGAGGAAGTGGGTCCCAACATTAGCACGGCTGTCATCATGGCAATGTGAAAGGTATGGAGACAGCCAAATAACATGATCAAATAATTCCTCGTTCGTGTTTGCATATTTTGGACTACATGTACCAAGCTATATGGCAATCTGAAACGTTTGAAGCAGTAGTCTATAGCAGGGGTGCCCATTACGTCGATCGCGAGCTACCGGTCGATCGCGGAGGGTGTGTCAGTCGATCGCCAGCCAGGCATTAAAAAAATAGTCCTAAAAATGAGCGATCATAAATCTTCACTTTGACGTCACTTGATTGACATTCATGGCACCCGAGGGTCTTCTGAGATGACTCTGGCTGCTGCCAGTTAATTATTAAGAAAAAATTACCGACAGGAAGGCGAGAAACACTTTTTATTTCGACAGACTCTGGTGCCGTACCTGTCGTCAAAACTCCAAAGACCGACTGCACAGTTGCACAATAAAAGCTCTGCTTCATCCTGCCTGCGCTAACAAAATTAGAGTCTCAGAAAGATGGCGTGTACAAGCTAGCAAGCTACGGAGTTTGCCGCCAATGTATTTCTTGTAAAGTGTATACAAAGGAGTACGGAAGCTGGACAAAAAAGATGCCAAAAACCAACCACTTTCATGTGGTATTGGACAGAAAGGAGGACTTTTTTTCTCCTCCATTTGAAAATGCGGACGTTATCAGCACCACTGTCTGATTCCTATCAATGCAAGTCATCAGAATCAGGTAATACACCAACTTATATTCTTGTCTTCATGAAAGAAAGGAATCTATATGTGTTAAACATGCTTGTATTATCATTAAACACCTTTTAACTTATTAACAATATTAATTATATGTGTTAAACATGCTTGCATTATCTTTAAACAGCTTTTAATTTGTTAACAATATTAACTATATAAGGTTAAACATGCTTATATTATCTTTAAACACCTTTAACTTGTTAACAATATTAACTATATGTGTTAAACATGCTTGTATTATCATTAAACACCTTTAACTTATTAACAATATTAACGATATGTGTTAAACATGCTTGCATTATCTTTAAACACCTTTAACTTGTTAACAATATTAACTATATGTATTAAACATTCTTGTATTATCATTAAACACCTTTAATTTATTAACAATATTAACTATATGTGTTAAACATGCTTGCATTATCATTAAACACCTTTAACTTGTTAACAATATTAACTATATGTGTTAAACATGCTTGCATTATCTTTAAACAGCTTTTAATTTGTTAACAATATTAACTATATAAGGTTAAACATGCTTATATTATCTTTAAACACCTTTAACTTGTTAACAATATTAACTATATGTGTTAAACATGCTTGTATTATCATTAAACACCTTTAACTTATTAACAATATGAACTATATGTGTTAAACATGCTTGTATTATCATTAAACACCTTTAACTTGTTAACAATATTAACTATATGTGTTAAACATGCTTGCATTATCCTTAAACACCTTTAACTTGTTAACAATATTAACTATATGTGTTAAACATGCTTGCATTATCTTTAAACAGCTTTTAATTTGTTAACAATATTAACTATATAAGGTTAAACATGCTTATATTATCTTTAAACACCTTTAACTTGTTAACAATATTAACTATATGTGTTAAACATGCTTTTATTATCATTAAACACCTTTAACTTATTAACAATATTAACTATATGTGTTAAACATGCTTGCATTATCTTTAAACACCTTTAACTTGTTAACAATATTAACTGTATGTATTAAACATTCTTGTATTATCATTAAACACCTTTAATTTATTAACAATATTAACTATATGTGTTAAACATGCTTGCATTATCATTAAACACCTTTATCTTGTTAACAAAAACCTATCTTTCATAAATAAGTAAATATAAATTATATATATGAATGAAGTAGATCCCCACGACTTGATCAATTGAAAAGTAGCTTGCCTGCAGAAAAAGTGTGGGCACCCCTGGCCTATAGGCATACCTTGGTAAAATATCTCCTCTTTAGTTTTGGCTGTACATTAGGCTGCTAAGCATGCTCTACTTGTTTGCACCAGAATAACCATTGCTAGCGTAGGTTGTAGTTGGTCTTAGTCTTTGTTTTCTGATAGTACTGACAATAACCATATGATTGCCATTTGTTGTGATATTGTACGCAGGCATGACGTACTCCTTCCTGAAAATAGCCTCATTCCTGTGTAAAATGCATTGGTTAGAGATTTGTTATTGACAAAAGGCTTGTCTATTCAGCTATTATGGTCCCAGCACCTCAACCCCTAGTAAGAGGCAGTGGAAGTTTGAAGTTCCTTGGAGTAGCCCAGTCCATCCAGCTGGATTCAGCTGCGTATCTGGCAACCTCAGTCAGGGAAAGTGGGAGGGGACGCTAGAATTTTGACCGTGATTGCAGTACCATTCTCTCTCTCCGCAGATATGGGCGACCTTCTTCAGCGGGCGTTACATCATCCTCACGATGGGGCTCTTCTCCATCTACACGGGCCTCATTTACAACGACTGCTTCTCCAAGTCGCTCAACATTTTCGGCTCGGGCTGGAGCGTCAAGGCCATGTTCACCAGTCAGCAGTGGACGTACGTTGCCGCACAGGAAGGGGTGTAAAAAGTGGGAACTTCACAAGGTTTTGCAGCACTTGATCACTAGTTTACTTTTCTACTCTGCACTCCCGCAGTCCCGTGCACACATCGCAGTACTTCTTGCAGGACCGTTGTGGCCACACCCACTGCATTGTACTGTGAAACGGCACCTATAATCACTACATTAAGGCCTCACTTCTCTATTTAAATACACACGCGCCTTTCCTTTTTTATTTCTAAGAAATAATTTTGGTATCGTATGTTAATTTTTATTCAACATTATTGCATTTTCGTCAATGAAAAAAGTTTTTACATTAATCACAGATGAAGAATCTTTAAAAATGTTTAAAAATATATTTTTATGATAGAAAATAAAATGTTATTTTCAAAAATATTTTGATTTCAATACAGTACAGCACACATTAATGACATTTCTGTTAATATTTCAATGTTAGCCAGAGAGCTAATTTAGGTAAAAAATACATAAATCCCAGACATATGTAGCTTACCACCATGAACGATTTGTTCTCACTTGTCTGTGAAGCGCTTTGAGTGTTTAGTAAAGCGCTATATACAGTATAGGCCAAAAGTTTAGACACACCTTCTCCTCATTCAATGCATTTTCTTTATTTTCATGACTATTTACATTGTAGATTGCAGTGTTTCCCATAAACTGCCAAGATACCTGTGGCGGTGGGGGCGTGGCTATGGGCGTGGTCACAATGACATCGAGTAATTTGCATAATTTACTACAATGATTTGATTTTCTCTAAAAAGGCTAAAAAAATGTATACTTACTAATTAATAATAACAGTTTTGTTTTAAACGTCCGTCCATCCATCCATTTTACAATATAATTACAACACTTTATGTACATATTTATATACAGATTTGAACAATAAGTTATTCACTGAAATATATTTATTAATTGTGGTTCTTACAAAAAATATATCTTATAAAATATAAAAGCTAAAATGTCTCAAAGCTCTGCCCCTTTAATTAGTGCATATTAAATAATTTAACTTTAGCCTACTACTACAACCATATTATTTACCAGCAACATAAAGTGAAACAGAGGCAGAGGTGTCCTGCCACAGTCAGTAACAAATAAACAGAAAACAGTAGTGATGGTAGATAGACACAGAGCTTCATCAAACATCTGATCCACTGAACAAAGAGCTCCAAAAATCTTGAACTTTAGACTGCCATCAGTTTTACTCCCTACACTTAACCATGTGTTTCCTACTGCCTGCAGACTTTGCACCCTTTGTTATATACACATGTTGTGTTTCTAATATAAATACATTTAATAAAGTCAAATACAAATAAGGCAACAAGAGAAGTATCCTACACTTCTCTTATGTAAAGTAAATCTGAACAGCCGATATGGGCATCTACATCAACTATATGATTTGCCTGAGAAGCTGGAGAGGACAAAAAAAAATATATATATATATTTTTTTTTAATTTTAAATTATTATTTTTTTTTTTAATTTGTGGCGGACGTTATTCTTTCGTGGCGAGCCACCACAAATAAATGAATGTGTGGGAAACCCTGAGATTGTCACTGAAGGCATCAAAACTATGAATAAACACATGTGGAGTTATGTACCTTAAAAAATAACTTAAAATAAGTATATTCTCACTAATAACTGTACTAGTATATGAGTACGTCTTTTCTATTGTTTCATTGAAATAAATAAATAAAACATTTGGCTGTCATCTGTTTTAATTATGAGACACAATTGTGTCAAAGTCAAGATTTTTTTTTTCATGCTTGAAATAAGAAATGATTACTTTAAAAAAGTAGTTTTATACTTTTGAGTGTTAATGACACAGCTTTGCAACAGTTGATATTCTAGTTTCAAGCATGTTTTACTCAATATAGGTCATCAAATCTCAGTTACAAGCTGTAATATCTTACTGAGATCATTTAGGACCAAAACCCTTAAAACAAGTAAAACACTCTAACATAAAATCTGCTTAGTGAGAAGAATGATCTTATCAGACAGAAAATAAGCAAATATCACCCTTATTTGAGATATTTCATCTTACTTAGATTTCAGTTTTTGCAGTGTAAAAAGTAATAATAATTAGGGATGTCCGATAATGGCTTTTTGCCGATATCCGATATTCCGATATTGTCCAACTCTTTAATTACCGATACCGATATCAACCCATACCGATACTGATATATACAGTTGTGGAATTAACACATTATTATGCCTAATTTGGACAACCAGGTATGGTGAAGATAAGGTCCTTTTTTTTTTAAATTAATAAAATAAAATAAGATAAATAAATTAAAAAAAATTTCTTGAATAAAAAAGAAAGTAAAACAATATAAAATCAGTTACATAGAAACTAGTAATTAATGAAAATTAGTAAAATTAACTGTTAAAGGTTAGTACTATTAGTGGACCAGCAGTACGCACAATCATGTGTGCTTACGGACTGTATCCCTTGCAGACTGTATTGATATATATTGATATATAATGTAGGAACCACAATATTAATAACAGAAGGAAACAACCCTTTTGTGTGAATGAGTGTAAATGGGGGAGGGAGGTTTTTTGGGTTGGTGCACTAATTGTAAGTGTATCTTGTGTTTTTTATGTTGATTTCATTAAAAAAAAACGATACCGATAATTTCCGATATTACATTTTAAAGCATTTATCGGCCGATAATATCGGCCGGCCGATATTATCGGACATCTCTAATAATAATGTATAAGTTTGTTGTCCCTATAGCACAGCAAGTTACCAAATTGGCGTAAATTGTGTTGTCCCTTCCAGGAACAAAACGCTTCAAACAAATGCGTTGCTAACGTTAGACCCCAACGTCAGCGGCGTGTTCGTGGGCCCGTACCCGTTTGGCATCGATCCTGTGAGTAAAACCGTTAAAGGCGCCGCCGTCCAAGCCACGTCTTGCATTACTCTCACTGCGTTTTTGTTGTTGTTTTTTGCCGCAGATTTGGAGCATGGCGGTCAACCGGCTGTCCTTCCTCAACTCGTACAAGATGAAGATGTCGGTGGTCGTCGGCGTCATTCACATGACCTTCGGCGTGGTTCTGAGCGTCTTCAATCACTTGTGAGTCACTGCGGCGAAGAAGTTTATCGATTGCTTTTGTGCCTCGCTAAGCTAATCCGTGCCCTCTGGTCTGCCCTCCCAGGCACTTCCGACAGAAATACGATGTTTATCTGCTCTTTCTGCCCGAGCTGCTCTTCCTGCTCTGTCTCTTCGGCTACCTGGTCTTCATGATCCTCTACAAGTGGCTGGCCTTCAGCGCGCGCGACTCCAGCAGCGTTCCAAGCATCCTCATCCACTTCATTAACATGTTCGTCATGCAGGGCAAGGACATCACTCCCCTGTACCCGGGACAGGTATTGTCAGCCTGGTTATTAACCTTCTATAGCAGGGATCCCCAACATTTTTCCCCATCAGGGACCGGTGTAATTTATGTATTATTGTCACGGACCGGCAGATAAAAACAGCAAAAAAAGAGGACAAAAAATTAGTCTTTGGCTATCATCTGACACATTAACATTTTATATGTCCATTGATGTTCATTGTCCCATGTACTATAACAAAGGAGTTGTAATATACATCTATTAATAAGCTTATTGGTGTGTTTAGTGGGTCGGAAGTTTATAAATGAATTATTGTTTCTGTGCGGCCCGGTAGCAAATGTGCCACGGATAGGTACCGGTCGTTGGGGACCACTGTTCCAGTGTTTCCCATAAACTGCCAAGATACCTGTGGCGGTGGGGGCGTGGATTTGGGTGTGGTCACCATGACATCATCGAGTAATTTGCATAATTTACTAAAATGATTAGATTTTCTCTAAAAAGGCTCAAAAAATGTATACTTACTAATTAATAATAACAGTTTTGTTTTAAACGTCCATCCATCCATCCATTTTACAATATAATTACTTTATGTACATATTTATATACAGATTTGAACAATAAGTTATTCACTGAAATATATTTATTAATTGTGGTTCTTACAAAAAATATATCTTATAAAATATAAAAGCTAAAATGTCTCAAAGCTCTGCCCCTTTAATTAGTGCATACTAAATAATTTAACTTTAGCCTACTACTACAACCATATTATTTACCAGCAACATAAAGTGAAACAGAGGCAGAGGTGTCCTGCCACAGTCAGTAACAAATAAACAGAAAACAGTAGTGGTGGTAGATAGACACAGAGCTTCATCAAACATCTGATCCACTGAACAAAGAGCTCCAAAAATCTTGAACTTTAGACTGCCATCAGTTTTACTCCCTACACTTAACCATGTGTTTCCTACTGCCTGCAGACTTTGCACCCTTTGTTATATACACATGTTGTGTTTCCAATATAAATACATTTAATAAAGTCAAATACAAATAAGGCAACAAGAGAAGTATCCTACACTTCTCTTTTGTAAAGTAAATCTGAACAGCCGATATGGGCATCTACATCAACTATATCAGTGGTCCTCAACCTTTTTGTACTTGCGGACCGGTCAATGCTTAAAAATTTGTCCCACGGACCGGGGGGGTGGGTGAGGGGTAGTAAAAAAAATAAAAAAAAATTTGTCATAAAGAAATACAATCATGTGTGCTTACGGACTGTATCCCTGCAGACTGTATTGATTTATATTGATATATAATGTATATATTGTGTTTTTTATGTTGATTTAATTAAAAAAAAAAAAAACTTATTTTTTAATTTATTTTTTTTAAATTTCTTGTGCGGCCGCGGCCCGGTACCAATCGGGCCGCGGCCCGGTACCAATCGGGCCACGGACCGGTACCGGGCCGCGGCCCGGTGGTTGGGGACCACTGAACTATATGATTTGCCTGAGAAGCTGGAGAGGACAAAAAAAAACAAAAAAACATTTTTTTATTTTTTATTTTATTTTATTTTATTTTTTTTTTATTTGTGGCGGACGTAATTCTTTCGTGGCGGGCCGCCACAAATAAATGAATGTGTGGGAAACCCTGCTGTTCTATAGAACTGCCCTCCCAGCAGGCACAAGACATTGATACAACGTTGATTACATGTCCACTTTGAAACAACGGTGCAAAATAGTTGTATTTGTTAAGCGTTGTCAAACGGTTGTTGTGGTTTTAGGGATGCAGATGAACGAGGTAGCAGCGTGAAGTAAAAAGGGGTATTTATTAGAGGTGTCCGATAATATCGGACTGCCGATATTATCGGCCGATAAATGCTTTAAAATGTAAATATCAGAAAGTATCGGTTTCAAAAAGTAAAATTTATGACTTTTTAAAACGCCGCTGTGTACACGGACGTAGGGAGAAGTACGGAGCGCCAATAAACCTTAAAGGCACTGCCTTTGCGTGCCGGCCCAGTCACAAAATATCTATGGCTTTTCACACACACAAGTGAATGCAAAGCATACTTGGTCAACAGCCATACAGGTCACACTGAGGGTGACCGTATAAACAACTTTAACAATGTTACAAATATGCGCCAGACTGTGAACCCACACCAAACAAGAATGACAAACACATTTCGGGAGAACATCCGCACCGTAACACAACATAAACACAACAGAACTCCTTGCAGCACTAACTCTTCCGGGACGCTACAATATGCTACACCCCCCCTCCACCTCAACCCCGCCCACCTCAACCTCCTCATGCTCTCTCAGGGAGAGCATGTCCCAAATTCCAAGCTGCTGTTTTGAGGCATGTTAAAAAAAATAATGCACTTTGTGACTTCAATAATAAATATGGCAGTGCCATGTTGGCATTTTTTTCCATAACTTGAGTTGATTTATTTTGGAAAACCTTGTTACATTGTTTAATGCATCCAGCGGGGCATCACAACAAAATTAGGCATAATAATGTGTTAATTCCACGACTGTATATATCGGTATTGGTTGATATCGGAATCGGTAATTAAGAGTTGGACAATATCGAAATATCGGCAAAAAAGCCATTATCGGACATCTCTCGTATTTATTCATTAAAAAAGCAAAAACAAATGGCGAGAGCAGAAGGGAAGCGCTCTAAACGGCCAGACCATGACGGACACAAAACAAAATGCTGGAACGCAGCAAAAAACACTTACTATGAAATGTGGAGCAGACGGCGTCCACAAAGTAGGAGCGTACTAGAGCGCAGCATGAAAAAGATCGTCTGTAGTCACCAGTGAACAGATAACAGCATCAACAATGTCCCGTCAACCAAGGTAGAAAAAAGGATAAACTTAAATAGTCTTAATTGCAAACAGAAAACAGGTGAGGGGAAAAGCTCTGGGACAGAAGTTCTCACCACATTCTACAGAATCTAGGGGGTTGTATATTGTAGCGTCCTGGAAGACTTAGTGCTGCAAGGGGTTCCGGGTATTTGTGCTGTTGTGTTTATGTTGTGTTACGGTGCGGATGTTCTCCCGAAATGTGTTTGTCATTCTTGTTTGGTGTGGGTTCACAGTGTGGCGCATATTTGTAACAGTGTTAAAGTTGTTTATACGCCCACCCCCTCAGTGTGACCTGTATGGCTGTTGACCAAGTATGCCTTGCATTCACTTGTGTGTGTGAAAAGCCGTAGATATTATGTGACTGGGCCGACACGCAAAGGCAGTGCCTTTAAGGTTTATTGACGTCCGTGTACACAGCAGCGTTTAAAGGCCTACTGAAATGAATTTTTTTTATTTAAACGGGGATAGCAGATCTATTCTATGTGTCATACTTGATCATTTCGCGATATTGCCATATTTTTGCTGAAAGGATTTAGTATAGAACAACGACGATAAAGATTGCAACTTTTGGTATCTGATAAAAAAAAGGCTTGCCCCTACCGGAAGTAGCGTGACGTAGTCAGTTGAACATATACGCAAAGTTCCCTATTGTTTACAATGATGGCCGCATGAAGTGAGAGAGATTCGGACCGAGAAAGCGACAATTTCCCCATTAATTTGAGCGAGAATGAAAGATTTGAGAATGAGTAAAGTGCAAGTGAAGGACTAGTGGGTAGTTGAAGCTATTCAGATAGGGAAGATGCTGTGAGAGCCGGGGGTGACCTGATATTCAGCTGGGAATGACTACAACAGTAAATAAACACAAGACATATATATACTCTATTAGCCACAACACAACCAGGCTTATATTTAATATGCCACAAATTAATCCTGCATAAAAACACCTGCGTGTTTGTTACGCTAGCTCCTAGCTCCTCTGCTAGCTCCTAGCTCCATAGAACACGCCAATACAATTCAAACACCTGATCAACACACACAATCACTCAGCCCAAAAGACCGTTCACCTAACCCAAGGTTCATAAAGCTTATATATTTTAAAAAGTTACGTACATACGCAAAAAAAAGTTGCGCACATACGGTCAAGCGATCAAATGTTTAGAAGCCAAAGCTGCATACTCACAGTAGCACGTCTGCGTCTTTGTCATCCAAATCAAAGTAATCCTGGTAAGAGTCTGTGTTGTCCCAGTTCTCTACAGGCGTCTGTGTATCGAAGTCAAAAGTCCTACTGGTTAGAGTCTCTGTTATCCGAGTTCTTCCATCTTGACTGCATCTTTCGGGAATGTAAACAAAGAAGCGCCGGCTGTGTACTGTTGTGGCTGACTACGTTCGAAAAATACGTCCATTTCGCACCGACAACTTTCTTCTTTGCTTGCTCAGCTTCCTTCTCCATAATGCAATGAACATGATTGCAACAGATTCACGAACACAGATGTCCAGAATACTGTGGAATTATGAAATGAAAACAGAGCTTTTTCGTATTGGCTTCAATGTAGAAGGCATACCCGTGTTCGCCGGTCTACGTCACGCGCATACGTCATCCTCAGAGGCGTTTCGAACCGGAAGTTTAGCGGCAAATTTAAAATGTCACTTTATAAGTTAACCCGGCCGTATTGGCATGTGTTATAATGTTAAGATTTCATCATTGATATATAAACTATCAGACTGCGTGGTCGGTAGTAGTGGCTTTCAGTAGGCCTTTAATAAAGTCACAAATTGTACTTTTTGAAACCGATACCGATAATTTCTGATATTACGTTTAAAAGAATTTATTGGCCGATAATATCGTCAGTCCGATATCATCGGACATCCCTAAATGTAACAATCATGGCGTGCCGCCACAAACAAATAAATGGATGAATGTGAAGCACCGCTATTTAATTTCAGTGCTCTTGTTTGTGTATTTCCTTCACAGACGGGTCTACAAATGTTCCTACTGGTGATCGCGCTGCTGTCCGCTCCCGTCCTGCTCTTAGGCAAGCCTCTTTTCTTGTACTGGATTCACCGTGGAGGCAAAGGCCTGCGCAGGCGCAGAGTAAGTCCGGCGTCGCGGCCTCGCCGTGCAGCGTGCCGAGTTCCACAGAGCAGTGATTGTGGGTCTTGCAGGGCTACGAGAGAGTGAGGCGCGCCAGCGAGGATGACAGTTCAGCGGCGCCGTCCTACGAGGACGACGAGGAAGAGGGACTTGATGAGACGACGCGCAGAGAAGCTCAGACGGTCAGAGAAACAGCAATGACCTACTTAACCACAAAATGTTTGTATTGGAATGTACCGTATTTTATGGACTATAGGGCGCACTGCCGATGAGAGGGTCTATTCAGGTCTATTTTTATACAAAAGTCGCACCGGATTATAGGGCGCATTAAAGGGGTCTTTTTTTTTTTTTCTAAATGTAAAACACTTTCTTGTGGTCTACTTAAAGTTAAAGTACCAATGATTGTCACACACACACTATGTGTGGTGAAATTTGTCCTCTGAATTTGACCCATCCCCTTGTTCACCCCCTGGGAGGTGAGGGGAGCAGTGAGCAGCAGCGGTGGCCGCGCTCGAGAATCATTTTGGTGATCTATTCCAACCCTTGATGCTGAGTGCCAAGCAGGGAGGTAATGGCTCCCATTTTTTTGTAGTCTTTGGTATGACTCGACCGGGGTTTGAACTCAGGACCTCCCAGTCTCAGGGCGGACACTCTCACCACAAGGCCACTGAGCTTGTCATCATTACATAACATGTAATGGTGGTTCTTTGGTCAAAATGTTGCATGGATGATGTTTTACAGATCATCTTCAAGTCGCTTCAGGATGGGCCGTTTTGTGGGCGGTCTTATTTACGTGGCTCACCTTCGACAGCGTCTTCTCCCCGTCATCTTTGTTGTAGCGGTGTAGCGTGCAAGGACGGGAGTGGAAGAAGTGTCAAAAGATGGCGCTAACTGTTTTAATGACATTCAGACTTTACTTCAATCAATAACGCAGCAGCATCTCCTCATCCGTGGCTCACTAGTGCAATAATAAGGCCGAAAATGTGTCCTGTGAAAAGCTGACGGAGCAGAACTCTCTAATAACTAAAGTTCCTTGGGTGAATAATGTAAACTCACTACACCGGTATGTTTTAGCGCTTTCATGGCGAGTTTACTGACAGATATAAGTAAGAACTTTACACTACTTTATATTAGAAATGGCAACAGCGGAGGATGAATGTCACATAACAAGAAGGTAGAGAAAAAGAAGAAGCTTATCGACTACAAAGGCGGACGCGCGCAAATTTTCCGGACTTATGCAGATCCCAAATACAGATCAGCAGGTACCAGAAGGTAAGAAAAGTTGCTTTTGCATAATATTGCGAAGCAAAACCCCAGATAATATGTCTTACCTTATACACACACCATAATAATACTGCTATGTTGAAGCACAGTACAATCCATCAAGCGGTGCATCTTCATAACTTACCAAAGTCCTACTAAAACATTTTGATAGATTTTTGAGCGCCGTGTGTAATGTTCTATATTCTCAATGAAACATAACATTTTTTGAGTCATATTGCAGTCTACACGTATCTCTTATGTTTGACTGCCATCTACTGGTCACACTTATCATTTCACCATGTACCAAATAAAATAGCTCCGAGGTCGGTAAGCACAACCATAATTATTCCGCACATTATGCGCACCGGGTTATAAGTCGCACTGTCGAGTTTTGAGAAATTGAAAGGATTTTAAGTGCGCCTAATAGTCCGAAAAATACGGTACAATATCTGGCTCTCACTGGGATGCAGACTGAATATTTGTTTTTCAGCTGTGGTCCGTACGGGCCGCAGCGGGACTCAGTTGCAACACATTTTTCCACCACTTGTGGCAGTAATGACAACAAGTAAGGACGACTCAATTTCAGAGTTGGTCCCAAACATGGCGCCCTTCTAGTCACGTGAGGGACTTTTGACCAATCAGTGAGTATGGCCAGACAATCTCTTAAGTGATTGGTCAAAAACCCTACAGGGCACCATGTTTGGGACCAACTCTGAAACCAAATTGTCCATCCTATCTATAGACAGCTCTGCATTAAACAAACAGAAGAAATCTGGGGCCGTACTTATTAAGCTTCTTAGAATGACTCCTAAGAAGTCTGCTAAGAGTTGACTTAAGAGTAAATAAATTCTTCGCTGAAAGCTGCACTTAAAAGTTAGTTATCAAGCGTCTTACTCACACTTTCAGCGAAGTGTAGGACTGAATCTTAAGTGTCACACTCAGAGCTGAATTACGACATTACTATGTGCCGTAAACGGAATTTTAGGTGACGTAATTTCTGTGTCCATAGAAATGACCAATCACGGAAGGGAATCCCTTGTCTAAGAATAAAGAAATATCTTGGAAATATTTAAGTGGACAATGGGAGTGTATATTTTGACAATAAACTACAAAATAATACAAAACAAACTAGTCCCCGCCGGCACTCACGCTACCGCTCCCTCTCTTCTATCGCCCACACACTCACTGACGTCACTCACCTCACGGCCACACACATACGCTACTGTCATAACATTTTCTTTCCAATTCATTAATTAGGCAACTAATTTGAAACTGGTGTGGATGGCTCTATATATACTAGCCCACTGCAGACACATGCAGAAATCAACAAGGAATCGAAAAGTATTAAATCTGTGACAAAAATAATATCCGCTCTGTCCAAACGATACCGTTTGATCAGCTGCTCGTCATCAAAAAAAAAAAAACATTGTTCCGTTCCCTGAACGTTCGCGCACGTCTCTCTCGCCTCAGTGCCGTCCCCTGCTGGCAACTCCTAACCACTTAAGACACCTCTGAAGGTCTCTTAAATATCGTGGAGAGTAGGAGTGTTTCTTAGACTTAAGAACGTTGATAAAAAGCTTTTATTCTTAAGTTTGAGAGTAGGACTAAATTTCGCAAATTCTCAGGACTTAAGTGTAAAATGGCACTCTAAGAAGCTTGATAAGTACGGCCCCTGAAGCTTAAAGTCATAGAGAAGTTTCTTTAGCGCCAGAATTATGACTAAAGTGGTGAAGCTGTATTTTCATTTGCACTTTAGTTAAGAAACATTATTCATTTAGTTTATTGATTTTAGCACAACATAACTGTATGTAAATGTATTTTTGTCAGTTATTTATGAGTCCCTTATTATCAAATCAAGAGTGAGATTATTAATTCAGTATTAATATTTCAGTGGCCCCTCTGTTGTGAAAAAGTTGGGCCCCAAATTCAAAAAGGTAAAAAAAACCCTGTTTTAAAACAGTGTCAATTCCAGCATCAAGGCCAGATTGTGGATGTGGGACCTTTTATATAACATTGAAAAATACTAAAAGACAATAACGCTGAGTTTCAATTGACAACAAGTTTTGTTGTATTATTTGTTGTCCAGTTTGACTTTGCGGACGTGCTCCTGCACCAGGCCATCCACACCATCGAGTACTGCCTGGGCTGCATATCCAACACGGCGTCGTACCTGCGACTCTGGGCTCTCAGCTTGGCGCACGCGCGTAAGTGCCGCACTAATCCGTCGAGGCGCCAAGTTGTGATGATTGTCATGGACTTGGTTGCTTGTCCGTCCAGAGCTGTCTGAGGTGCTGTGGGACATGGTGATGCGCCTCGGCTTCAAGATCACCACGCGAGTCGGGGTGGTGTTTTTAGTGCCCGTGTTTGGCGTCTTTGCGCTACTCACCGTGTCCATCCTGCTGGTCATGGAAGGTTTGTCGGCGTTCCTCCACGCTCTCCGCCTCCACTGGTGAGTCCCCGCTGCACCAGCACACCACTGCAAATAAAAATCTTAAAGTTAGGCATGGCTTTGTTTGCGCTGAATGTCCTGAACTCCTGTTTCCATGTTAGTGTTGTATTGAACAAACTAGTGTTGCAATAGACCAGGGGTGTCAAACTGGTTTTCATTGAGGGCCACATGGCAGTTATGGTTGCCCTCAGAGGGCCGCTTTTAACAATTATTTTAGTGTTTGTTTTTTTTTATCGTTTTCTTTTTTGTGTTGTGTTGTTTGCTCGGTTCTCGTATTATCTTTTAACATGCCCATTGTACAGCACTTTGGCTACCCCTGTGGTCAATTTTAAATGTGCTTTAATAAATAAAGTTGATTTGATGAGTAATATATGAATATACATGTGTATACCGGTGTATAACATCAACATAATATTTTTTTTACATAAGCTGCAAAAAAAATAATTTAACTGGCAGCTCAGTCACCAGAATTTTACAGTAAAAGCAGTGGGTTTTTTACAGCATATAAATAAATTGACTAAATGGAGAAACAATACCACTGTCAGTGTTTCCCATAAACTGCCAAGATACCTGTGGCGGTGGGGGCGTGGCTATGGGCGTGGTCACCATGACAAACATCGAGTAATTTACTACAATGATATGATTTTCTCTAAAAAGGCTCAAAAAAATGTATACTTACTAATTAATAATAACAGTTTTGTTTTAAACGTCCATCCATCCATCCATTTTACAATATAATTACAACACTTTATGTACATATTTATATACAGATTTGAACAATAAGTTATTCACTGAAATATATTTATTAATTGTGGTTCTTACAAAAAATATATCTTATAAAATATAAAAGCTAAAATGTCTCTTAAAGCTCTGCCCCTTTAATTAGTGCATACTAAATAATTAAACTTTAGCCTACTACTACAACCATATTATTTACCAGCAACATAAAGTGAAACAGAGGCAGAGGTGTCCTGCCACAGTCAGTAACAAATAAACAGAAAACAGTAGTGGTCAAATACAAATAAGGCAACAAGAGAAGTATCCTACACTTCTCTTTTGTAAAGTAAATCTGAACAGCCGATATGGGCATCTACATCAACTATATGATTTGCCTGAGAAGCTGGACAGGACAAAATAAAAAATTATTATTATTTTTTTTTTAAATTTTTTATTTGTGGCGGACGTTATTCTTTCGTGGCGAGCCACCACAAATAAATGAATGTGTGGGAAACCCTGAGATTGTCACTGAGAAGTACAGCCTATATGGGCATCTACATCAACTATATGATTTGCCTGAGAAGCTGGACAGGACAAAAAAAAAAATCTATTTGTGGCGGACGTAATTCTTTCGTGGCGGGCCACCACAAATAAATGAATCTGTGGGAAACACTGACTGTTTTTAGCGGTAAAATTCAAGCAACAGAACTGCCAGTGTTTTGGTTTTTTACCGTAAAATCTTGTTGTTTTAATGTTTTTTTTCTTTTTGTTTTTTAATGTTTGTGTCTTACTGTATATGGGAAAAAAAACAGTACCAAAGTTGATTTTACAGTAAAAAACTCAATCGGCGGAATTTAACCGTAAAATCTATTGTCAATATGACAGTCTACAATTTGATTGATCATTTGTTTTCAAATCATAAGTCAAGCAGATATTTAAGTACAGTATTTATCTTTATTTTAACAAAAAACATTTTTGGAATACATTATATAATATTGGCCCTGCGATGAGGTGGCGACTTGTCCAGGGTGTACCCCGCCTTCCGCCCGAATGCAGCTGAGATAGGCTCCAGCACCCCCCGCGACCCCAAAAAGGGACAGGCGGTAGAAAATGGATGGATGGATAATATAATATTTTGATGTTGATAATATTGAATCTTAAAAGATATGCAATTGCATGCCGTACATAATTTTTTATGTCAAAAGGGGAAAGAACAAATATATTTAGTAAGAAAAGATTAAGCATTTTATTAACGCATATTATTTCCAGGCTTTTGCGGGCCACATAAAATAATGTGGCGGGCCAGATTTGGCCCCCGGGCATTGAGTTTGACACCTGTGACATATCTGATATAATGTTCCCACTATTTGCAGGGAAACATTCTGAGAACTGTGAATAATAAACGTACCACACATTTCAAATGAAGTTTTACACATTTAGAAACAATTACTGGCAGACAGCATTACATTATTACAGTAGCACTTACTAATGTGCAATTGTGCCACTTAAAACACATTTTACATACAGTACAGGCCAAAAATTTGGACACACCTACTCCTCATTTAATGTGTTTTCTTTATTTTCATGACTATTTACATTGTAGATTGTCACTGAAGGCATCAAAACTATGAATGAACACATGTGGAGTTATGTACTTAACAAAAAAAGGTGAAATAACTGAAAACATGTTTTATATTCTAGTTTCTTCAAAATAGCCACCCTTTGCTCTGATTACTGCTTTGCTCACTCTTGGCATTCTCTCCAGGAGCTTCAAGAGGTAGTCACCTGAAATGGTTTTCACTTCACAGGTGTGCTTGAAGCTGTAACTTTTCTTACCAAATGTATTCTTTATTTCTATTTTGGGAGACAAAAAATGTATGTACTCCATGTAATCGCAAATAATGTTACCGGTAACTGAAATATATGCCAAAAATATATTTTCAGACATTGAAACCATTTTTTAATAGAAACAAATACTAATAATAATGATTTCAAAGCAAGTTATCCATCAAATTGTGCAATGTAAAAGTAGCAATAGATTTCATGGTAAAATTGTGAAATTTACTGTGGTTTTCTCTAAATGGAAAAAAAAAACTTTTTTACTATAATAAACTGGGGTGTAGTTTTGCCATTAGATTAATACACCCACCAATCTGCAGTTGTTGATTTGCACTAAAAAAACAAAAAACAAACGGTTCAAGCGCCAAAATGTTACTGTAAAATTGCAGGTTTTTTTATTTACATTAAAAAAAAAATGTACACTACTGTTCAAAAGTTTGGGGTCACATTGAAATGTCCTTATTTTTGAAGGAAAAGCACTGTACTTTTCAATGAAGATAACTTTAAACTAGTCTTAACTTTAAAGAAATACCCTCTATACATTGCTAATGTGGTAAATGACTATTCTAGCTGCAAATGTCTGGTTTTTGGTGCAATATCTACATAGGTGTATAGAGGCCCATTTCCAGCAACTATCACTCCAGTGTTCTAATGGTACAATGTGTTTGCTCATTGGCTCAGAAGGCTAATTGATGATTAGAAAACCCTTGTGCAATCATGTTTACACATCTGAAAACAGTTTAGCTCGTTACAGAAGCTACAAAACTGACCTTCCTTTGAGCAGATTGAGTTTCTGGAGCATCACATTTGTGGGGTCAATTAAACGCTCAAAATGGCCAGAAAAAGACAACTTTCATCTGAAACTCGACAGTCTATTCTTGTTCTTAGAAATGAAGGCTATTCCACAAAATTGTTTGGGTGACCCCAAACTTTTGAACGGTAGTGTAAATTTTACAGTAAAATTCCGGCAACTGAGCTGGCTTTTTTTTTTTTTTTTACCAAAAAAACAGCAGTAGTTTTTCCATTTGCAGTAATATACACTACATTTTGAGGTGAAATTATTGCAACTTACCATATTTTTTTAAAAATTTTAGTTTAAAAAAAAAATGTACTTATAAAATGTATTAAAAAATTGTGTAATAATAGTATTCACTGTTAGAAGCGGCTCATTGGGGCCAATCATAACTGCGATGTGGCCCTCAGTGAAAACCACTTTGACACCTCTGACATAGGTCAACTGGAAGGCATTTTAACTTCCACAAATATATATATTTTTTAAATGTATTTTCCTTTCCATCAATTGTTTGATTTCTAATGTTCTGAGATGCAATGTTTGATTTCAGGGTGGAGTTTCAGAACAAATTCTACCACGGCACAGGCGTCAAGTTTGTGCCCTTCGACTTCTCCCTTTTGCCCTCGGTTTTCGAGCAAGACGGCCTCCTCTGAAGCGTCGAATGCGGACAGACGCCGGGCCTTTTGACTTGGAAGGATGCTGCATACTGGGGACAATTCTCACTGTGAAGCCTCAAGACGATGAGAGGTCGCTCTCGTAGCAAAGTGTTTTTTGACCGTTATGAAAATAGAACAAAAAAATCCTTTCTGCTGTGCTGACTGCCTTACTTCTCCATCCAGCAAACCCCTGGGTGCACATCGGTGGATTTAAAACTGCAGTTGAAGGCACACGGGTGGGTTACAAACTTGCATTGTGCTGTGTAAACAACTTCTTAGCAGCACAATGCAAGTTAGCAAAGCATTCTGTCATGGTGCCATACATATTTATTTCATAAATTGTCTGACAAATAGCAAAGAAGCACTTTTCAGAAATGATTGTATTGTAAGGGTCACCTTATTTATGATTGTGATGATGCCAAAATTAAAAAAATGTTTTGCTATTTGCTTATTATTAATGATTCATTATTTAAATGTAACCCTGTTCCTCTACTCTGCAGCCAGATGTGCTTATTGTATGTATTATTCATTGTGCTATTTATTTCAAAGAAAAAAAAACTCTGTAGTAGAGTCCAATATTTTACCATTTTGATGTGTTGAATAAAGCTTTCGCAAGCATGTGTTTTATTTTATTGGGGGCTCTTGACTTTTTACATCTGAAATTTAACTTCATCGTTAACATTAAAGTGTATTTAATACAATCATTTTACAATACATGTACACTACCGTTCAAAAGTTTGGGGTCACATTGAAATGTCCTTATTTTTGAAGGAAAAGCACTGTACTTTTCAATGAAGATAACTTTAAACTAGTCTTAACTTTAAAGAAATACACTCTATACATTGCTAATGTGGTAAATGACTATTCTAGCTGCAAATGTCTGGTTTTTGGTGCAATATCTACATAGGTGTATAGAGGCCCATTTCCAGCAACTATCACTCCAGTGTTCTAATGGTACAATGTGTTTGCTCATTGGCTCAGAAGGCTAATGGATGATTAGAAAACCCTTGTGCAATCATGTTCACACATCTGAAAACAGTTTAGCTCGTTACAGAAGCTACAAAACTGACCTTCCTTTGAGCAGATTGAGTTTCTGGAGCATCACATTTGTGGGGTCAATTAAACGCTCAAAATGGCCAGAAAAAGAGAACTTTCATCTGAAACTCGACAGTCTATTCTTGTTCTTAGAAATGAAGGCTAATCCACAAAATTGTTTGGGTGACCCCAAACTTTTGAACGGTAGTGTATGTGTTGATCAAAAACATTAAAATGTAATGTTTTGGAAAATGCATGATTTTTTAAATTTAATTTAATTTTATAAACTTTTATTTATAATATTCAACATTTACATACAATCAATAATAATAATCAAACCAAGAACAGAAACAGTACAAAACAGCACCAGGGGGTTGTAGACTCAGTAAAGTAACTAAAATGGAATGCAAATGAATATATATATATATATATATATATATATATATATATATATATATATATATGTATATATATATATATATATATATATATATATATATATGTGTATATATATATATATATATTAGTATATATATATATATATATATATATATATATATATATATATATATATATGTGTATATATATATATATATTAGTATATATATATATATATATATGTGTGTGTGTGTATATGTATATATGTGTATGTATATATATGTATGTATATATATATATATACATATTTATATATATATACATACATATATATATATATATAACAAAATGTAAAGCCATAGGCTGACACAAGTTCCATAAATAATCCAAGTTTGGAACACAGCATTATAGTTTTCACAGCTTTTTGATTGTTAAAGGTAGATAGTGTTTTAAAGTAGAGTTCTAATTCTTTTTTTAAAGGCATAAAAACAGGTAGGGTATTGAGAAAGTTACATTTATGAATATAAAACTTAGCAAATAGTATAATGAGGTTGCAAAGGTAAAATAACTTTTTTTTCCCCATAGAAAATGCATGATACTTTGAGGTTGTAGCATGCATAATATTCACATTTCCCATTGACCGCGCCTGTGTCGTATTCTGACTCAACTGTCGCAAAAACAAACCTCTGAACATTTCAATGACAATTAAAGTCAATGCTTATTTTATAAAAAGTTAAAAGTACACGACAAGGCGCAGTGTAAACTGAATTTGAGGATATTATTTTATTATTGCCGAAGTAATTCTCAATTCACAACTTAATTCCTATATTTATTGTTTATGCTATTTAATTAAAAGTCGTGACTCATCAGTTAAAACCCGCCAAACGCCAACTAGCTTGATTATCAAAATGCCTCGTCAAAAAAGTAAAGAGGAAAGTATGATTCCGTTTTATATTTGTTATATTTAATTGTTTCGTCCTTGCCGTCATCACGGCGGAGCTACCCCCTCCCAGGGGAGATAGCTGGTCCGGTGCTCAGCCGTCCAGCGGCAGCCTCGCAGCGGTTAGCATCCGCTTAGCTTAGCCGGGCAGCTGGCTCCTCTGGACCGACTAAACTAGCGGTTAGCTCGCCCAGGAGCCCGGACATGGATGAGCTAGTGAGGCGTCTGCCCTCGCCGACTCTCCCGGGGATGCACCTGCCGTGTTTGGACACCCACAAAGGCTGGCTCTTTAAATGGACCAATTACCTGAAGGGCTACCAGCGCCGGTGGTTCGTCCTCAGCAACGGCCTGCTGTCCTATTACAGGTGGAGTATCTATGGTAGTCGTGGAAGTGTTTGAAAACTATTTGCCTTTTCGCTATTATTTTCACAAGTGCATCTTAATAAATGGGAATATTGTGCAAAAGTTCATACCAAGTCAAAGTAAGGTCATCATTGGGGTTGCACGTGAGCTGGAGCCTACCCCAGCTGAGAAGTCTTAAGACCACACCTGGGCAATTATTTTGACTCGGGGGGCCAAATTTAGAGGGAAAAAAATGTGTCTGGGGGCCGGTATTAGGGGTGTGGGAAAAAATCAATTTGAATTCGAATCGCGATTCTCACGTTGTGCGATTCAGAATCGATTCTCATTTTTAAAAAATCGATTTTAATTTAATTTGATTTATTTATTTTTTAATTTTTTTTTTTTCCCATTTATTTTTTTTTAAAATTAATCCACCAACAAAACAATACACAGCAATACCATAACAATGCAATCCAATTCCAAAACCAAACCCGACCCAGCAACACTCAGAACTGCAACAAACAGAGCAATTGAGAGGAAACACAAACACCACACAGAACAAACCAAAAGTAGTGAAACAAAAATAAATATTATCAACAACAGTATCAATATTAGTTACAATTTCAACATAGCAGTGATTAAAGGCCTACTGAAATGAGATTTTCCTATTTAAACGGGGATAGCAGGTCCATTCTATGTGTCCTACTTGATCATTTCGCGATATTGCCATATTTTTGCTGAAAGGATTTAGTAGAGAACAACGACGATAAAGTTCGCAACTTTTGGTCGCTGATTAAAAAAAGCCTTGCCTATACCGGAAGTAGCGTGACGTCACAGGGGATAGGGCTGCTCACATTTCCCTATTGTTTACAATGCAGCGAGAGAGATTCGGACCGAGAAAACGACGATTACCCCATTAATTTGAGCGAGGATGAAAGATTCGTGGATGAGGAACGTGAGAGTGAAGGACTAGTGTGCAGTGCAGGACGTATCTTTTTTCGCACTGACCGTAACTTAGGTACAAGGGTTCATTGGATTCCACACTTTCTCCTTTTTCTATTGTGGATCACGGATTTGTATTTTAAACCACCTCGGATACTATATCCTCTTGAAAATGAGAGTCGAGAACGCGAAATGGACATTCACAGTGACTTTTATCTCCACGACAATACATCGGTGAAGCTCTTTAGCTACAGAGCTAACGTGATAGCATCGGGCTCAAATGCAGATAGAAACAAAATAAATAAACCCCTGACTGGAAGGATAGACAGAAGATCAACAATACTATTAAACCGTGGACATGTAAATACACGGTTAATAATTTCCAGCTTGGCGAAGCTTAACAATGCTGTTGCGAATGACGCCATTGAAGCTAACTTAGCTACGGAGCGGCGGCGGGCGTTGTAGCTTTCTACGACACCCCGGCCGCCATCAGAGTCGGCAAGAAACGTATATTTCCCCAAAGTTACGTACGTGACATGCACATAGCGACACGCACGTACGGGGAAGCGATCAAATGTTTGGAAGCCAAAGCTGTACTCACGGTAGCGCGTCTGCTATCCATCTCAAAGTCCTCCTGGTTGTGTTGCTGCAGCCGGCCGCTAATACACCAATCGCACCTACAGCTTTCTTCTTAGCAGTCTCCATTGTTCATTAAACAAATTGCACAAGATTCACCAACACAGATGTCCAGAATACTGTAGAATTTTTCAATGAAAACAGAGCTTTTTGTATGGTGACACATTGGGTACCAATACTTCCGTTGCCGCCGTGACGTCACGCGCATACGTCATCATACATAGACGTTTTCAACCGGAAGTGTGGCGGGAAATTTAAAATTGCACTTTATAAGTTAACCCGGTTGTATTGGCATGTGTTGCAATATTAAGATTCCATCATTGATATATAAACTATCAGACTGCGTGGTCGGTAGTAGTGGCTTTCAGTAGGCCTTTAAAGATCCCTCATTGACATTATCATTAGACATTTATAAAAATGAACAATAGTGCCACAGTGACTCACACTTCTATCGCATCTCATAAGTTTGACAACACACTGTGTCCAATATTTTCACAAAGATAAAATAAGTCATGTTTTTGGTTCATTTAATAGTTAAAACAAATTTACATTATTGCAATCAGTTGATAAAACATTGTCCTTTACAATTATAAAAGCTTTTTACAAAAATCTACTACTCTGCTTCCATGTCAGCAGACTGGGGTAGATCCTGCTGAAATCCTATGTATTGAATGAATAGAGAATCCTTTTGAATCGGGAAAATTTCGTTTTTGAATCGAGAATCGCGTTGAATCGAAAAAAAATAGATTTTGAATCCAATCGTGACCTCAAGAATCGATATTGAATCGAATCGTGGGACACCCAAAGATTCGCAGCTCTAGCCGGTATATCTATTTTTAGGAAAACTAATACAAAACCTCACAATAAAGTCTGATTGAATGCTAAAAATGTTATGACAGACCGCCTTAAAAACGGAATGGAATTTGAAGTGTTCGTATGAACGATAAAACCCTGACAATTGAGAACATATGAACGCCACAACCCCCTCTCAATCGACATATTTTACAATCAAGCCAAATGCAAACAAACGCAGCGAAATATGAGCGCAAAGGGTAAAAAAACAAAAAACACCTACAATCTGATATATCACTAAGATTTAGAACTTTCTTGTAAAAATCTCCTTCCGCGTCTGTCCGTGACACCCACATTTCAGGCTAGCCGCTCTGGAAACACTCTGTGGAAACACTCCCCACCCACACTGCTTGGTGCCTCGTCTGACCTGCTGTGGCGTAGACTACCATAGTAACTAGTAGGGTTGTACGGTATACCGGTATTAGTATAGTACCGCGATACTAATGAAGCATATTCGGTCCCATACCGCCTCTGAAAAGTACCGGTCTGCCACACCCTAAGATTTTTTGTTAAAATAAAGCCAATAATGCAATTTTTCTGGTCCCCTTTATTTAGAAAAGTATTGAAATAATATTGGTATCAGGACAACACTAATCACTAAAATATCATGCAAAAGCGCAGATTCCAACCATTGAAATACTTTGTATAGTTGAAGACTTACGGTCATTAGAAAACATCACTGCACATCATAATGGCAGCTACACT
This sequence comes from Entelurus aequoreus, assembly GCF_033978785.1. Classification (NCBI taxonomy): domain Eukaryota; kingdom Metazoa; phylum Chordata; class Actinopteri; order Syngnathiformes; family Syngnathidae; genus Entelurus; species Entelurus aequoreus. Next base: position 11,578,773 of record NC_084751.1, on the reverse strand, counting down.
TTCCATCTTAAAGATATAAAAAAATTATTTGGGAATGTCCGGCGGGCCAGATTGAAAAGCTTAACGGGCCGCATGTGGCCCCCGGGCCTTAATTTGCCCAGGTTTGCTTTAGACCATACTTGCCAACCTTGAGACCTCAGAATTAATGCGTCTGCCTCACAATACGAAGGTCCTGGGTTCGATCCTGCGCTCTTTCTGTGTGGAGTGTGCATGTTCTCCCCGTGACTGCGTGGGTTCCCTCCGGGTACTCCGGCTTCCTCCCACCTCCAAAGACATGCACCTGGGGATAGGTTGATTGGCAACACTAAATTGGCCCTAGTGTGTGAATGCGAGTGTGAATGTTGTCTGTCTATCTGTGTTGGCCCTGTGATGAGGTGGCGACTTGTCCAGGCTGTACCCCGCCTTCCGCCCGACTCCAGTGCCCCCCGCAACCCCGAAGGGAATAAGCGGTAGAAAATGGATATATATATGTATATATATATATATATATATATATATATATATATATATATATATATATATATATATATATGTATATATATATATATATATATATATATATATATATATATATATATATATACGTATATATATATATATGTATATATATATATATACGTATATATATATATATATGTATATATATATATATATACATATATATACGTATATATATATATATATATATATATATACATATACATATACATATATATACGTGTATATATATATATATATATATATATATATATAAACGTATATATATATATATGTATATATATATATATATATATATATATATATATATATATATATATAAACGTATATATATATATATATATATATATATATATATATATGTATATATATATATATATATATATATATATATATATATATATATATATATATATATATATATATATATATATATATATAGTTTAGTCCTACAAAGAGGAACAATGAACCGTTGACCAGAGCGAAAGAGCTGGAATTCACTGCGCTAAGGATGATGGGTGGGTGTGGCATGGATGTCAGGTTGAGTTGCGGCTCACTTATAAGCTTACTAGCCCGCTTTACAAATTGATTTAGTGCAGACTTGTTTCTCAAGGACAAACTACCAAACCATGACACCAGGGAGAAGGACAGAATCGATTCAATATATGCCCGATAAAAGGGTGACAACATGGTTTTCTATCTATGTGGAGACGTGACAGTTTTCTTCAGGCAATGAAGACGTTGGTGTCCCTTTTTACACACCGCTTTGCGGTTCATCTCGAAGGTCAGCTTTGAGTCTATGACCGTGCCAAGGTACTTGTAGCTGTCCACACAGTCTACAGGCTGACCATTGATGACTGCGGTAGGTTTGGCATTGGTGTGGCTTCTAAAATCAATAATCATGTCCTTGGTTTTAGATATGTTGAGCTGTAAAAAGGACTCCTCACACCAGCTGACAAATTCACTAACAACGGGACCATGGCTGGACTCATTTCCACTGAGAAGACTGACAATGACCGTGTCATCTGCAAATTTCACTAGCGTCCTGTTGGCATGCTTACTCTGGCACGTGTTTGTGTACAGGATAAAAAGAAGGGCTGAAAGCACACATCCTTGAGGTGAGCCAGTTGAAGGGTGTGTTCACTCGGATAAAATACCATTCACCTTGACTTGTTGGGATCGATTAGTTAGAAAATCTAAAATCCAACGAGTCAGATCAAAAGTCAGGTTAAAATCCCATATCAGTTTTTCTGCTAGGATATTGTCAGGTTCAAACAATGATGACATCTATTAAACAGACGAGAAGCAAGGAATCATGCAGAGACAGAGTGCAATTTGGCTCAATGAGGAGACATGTGTTTTGGGCTGTATTCTAGTTAGTACGTTCTAAAAGTCCAGCCCGCGTGCTTCCTCTATTTATTTGGGAGGTCCCTGTTTACATCACTGAAGCTGTCGCTGAGAGAAGGGGGTAATCTCGACAACTCCAGTTAGACACAATATATGATTATACAAAAATGCAAATGTATTGACGCTGGTGATATCGCCTCGTCTCTGCTCTGTCTGCGTCACGGCAATGTTCGACCTTGGCAGTCAGCAAGCCGTTCCTGGACACAGACACTGATACCAGACTGGCTTGCAATCTTTTGGATTGCCAGCTTTGCACAGACAAAGAAAAATACCACTTCTGCACAATTGACAATAATTATAGCAACGGCCCTTAAGCATAAAAGTTGTATGATAATATATACATAATTATTCTAACATTTATGAGGTTGGATAGTGTTAAAAGCAGATGAAAAATCAACAAATAAAAGTCTAGCGTGGGTTTTATTTCCTTCCTAGATGTTTAAATAGAATGTTAAGAAGCGTGGTTGAAGCATCCACCACACCTCTGTGTTCCCTATAGGCTAACTCGGGGGTCGGCAACCCGCGGCTCTAGAGCCGCATGCGGCTCTTTAGCGCCGCCCTAGTGGCTCTCTGGAGATTTTTCAAAAATGTATGAAGAATGGAAAAAGATGAGGGGGAAAAAAATCTATTTTTTTGTATTAGTATGGTTTCTGTAGGAGGACAAACATGACACAAACCTCCCTAAGTGTTATAAAGCACACTGTTTATATTAAACATGCTTCACTGATTCGAGTATTTGGCGAGCGCCGTTTTGTCCTACTTATTTTGACGGTCCTTGAACTCACCGTATAGTTTGTTTACATGTATTGATTGATATAACTTTCTCCGACTTTCTAGGACGTGTTTTATGCCACTTTTTCTGTCTCATTTTGTCCACCACACTTTTAACGTTGTGCATGAGTGCACAAAGGTGAGTTTTGTTGATGTTATTGACTTGTGTGGAGTGCTAATCAGACGTATTTGGTCACTGCATGACTGCAAGCTAATCGATGCTAACATGCTATTTAGGCTAGCGATGTGTACATATTGCATCATTATGCCTCATTTGTAGCTATATTTGAGCTCATTTAGTTTCCTTTAAGTCCTCTTAATTACATTTATATCTCATGACACACTGTCTGTATGTAATATGGCTTTTAATTTTTTGCGGCTCCAGACAGATTTGTTTTTGTATTTTTGGTCCAATATGGCTCTTTCAACATTTTGGGTTGCCGACCCCTGGGCTAACTGCATAGATCAGTAGCCATTTAACTGGTTCACATTTTGTGAGATACTGATTTTTTCTTCAATATTTTACTCATGTGAATATGACTTTCACTTTTTACAATTAAACTGTTGATATTAGGGATGTGCCGATCAGTATCAGCCAATTTTTGTGAAAAAGTACAGCACGTGATCACCATTGCCAATAATACCTTTTACTACCGTTTACAAAAGCTGATCTCCCCTGGCTAACACTATTTTTAGTACCCCGGCTGATAAGCAGGTAGCAACTAATTATGTGTTCCAAATGTATGCAGTGTGGAACAGTTCCGCTAAGCTAATCATAATCATTTCCATTACGGCAAATAAACATCAATTCATTTGTATCATTATCTGTGGAGGTGCAGAATAGGAAGATAATAAGGAAATAGTTTAATATTGTTATACTACTGTAAATAAATTGAAAAATGTACAGTTAATACGCCTAATAGGTATCGACTGATCTCACTAATTCAGAGGTGTCAAAGCCGTTTTCACTGAGGGCCACATCGCAGTTATGTTTGCCCCCAGAGAGCCGCTTCTAACAGTGAATACTATTATTACACCATTTTTTAATGTATTTTATTAGTAGATTTTTTTTTTTACTAAAATGTAAAAAAAAAAAAAATGGTACGTTTCAATAATTTCACCTCAGAATGTTCTGTCTAATACTGTAAATGGAAAAACAGTACTGCTGTTTTTATGGTAAAAAAAGTTTAACTGTAAAATTGCAGGTTTTTTTATTTACAGTAAACAAAAAAAATGTAAATTTTACAGTAAAATTCTGGCAACTGAGCTGCCAGTTTTTGTTTTTTTTACCGCACATCAACAAATGTAGATTTTTCGGTGTATTACTGTAAATGCCAAAAGTGCATCGCCGTTTATTACAGTAAAAAAAATTACGTATTTTTCATAATAAAAAAAAAGTGCTGTAAATTTCACAATTTTTTAAATGACATCTATTGCTACTTTTACATTGCACAATTTGATGGATAACTTGCTTTGAAATCATTATTAATAGTATTTATTTATATTTTTTAAATGGTTTTATGTTTGATAATATATTTTTGCATAATTAGACAATATTTAAGTTAACATAATTTGCGATTACATGGAGTACATATATATTTTTCTCCCGAAATAAAAAGAAAGAATACATTTAGTAAGAAAAGTTACAGTACTTTATTGATACATATTATTTCCAAGCTTTCGAGGGCCAAATAAAATGAAGTGGCGGGCCACATCTGGCCCCTGGGCCTTGAATGTGACACCTGTGCACTAATTAAATAGGAACAGCATAAATAAATGAATTTTTCAACAATATTCTAGCGATATTGAGACACACTTGTAAATATTCACTGTGATTAAATGTATACATATTACCGTAATTTCCGGACTATAAGCCGCACCTGACTATAAGCCGCACCAGCTAAATTTAGGGGAAAATACAGATTGCTCCATATATAAGCCGCACCCGACTATAAGCCGCAGGGTTTTGATGTGTAATTAGCGTAGTATATAGGGGTTCCTGCTACCACGGAGGGGATTGTCGGGACAGAGATGACTGTTTGGGAACGCAAAGCGTCCCATTTATTAACAATAAATCTTTCAATCATTCAATCAAACTTTCACATCTTTGACATGGCGAACGGCATTCGTGCAGAGTACAAATAATACAACGGTGCAAAGTAATACAAAGTGCTCGTCTGTACGTTATCAAAATAACCAGCCTACCGGTATATGAAAAGTCAGTCTTTAATCATTGTGTCATCGTCTTCCTCCTGCGTACTAAAACCACCCAAATCCTCTTCGTCGGTGTCGGAGAAGAACAGGCCGTAAATAAGCCGCACCCTTGTATAAGCCGCAGGGACCAGAACGAGGGGGAAAAGTAGCGGCTTATAGTCCGGAAATTACGGTATATCAAACTCTTTAGATTCAGTAAGTTTACAGAATGGCATATTTAATGGTGTGTAATTAACATTAATATATTAATATCACAAATAATTCCATTAAACTCTTTATTCAACAGCCCTAGTGTTTGTGTTTTCAGTCAAGAAAGACAAATGAACTAAAAGCTAACAAAGGTGTGTAAAGATAAGGTACTGTAATAAAGCGTGTGAATTTAAAATTGCACTCAAAACTCTGTTGTTGTTGCAGAACGCAGGCAGAGATGGCGCACACCTGTCGAGGCACCATCCCCATGGCGGCCGCTCACATCGAGCTGGGCGACACGTGCCACTTGATGATAACAAGCGCAGGACGCAGCTACCACCTGAAGACCACCTCTGAAGGGGAGTGTCAGCGGTGGGCGTCGGCCTTGCAGCAGGCCAAGGCCAATGCCACCGCCTTGATTCAGCACTCGGGTAAGCGCTGGTGATTAACATTTAAAAGTAATTAAGTGTGTTTGTCCATCAGTACAGTACAAAAAAACAACCACATCCTAGTTCGGGGGTCGGCAACCCAAAATGTTGAAAGGGCCATATTGGACTAAAAATACCAAAAAAAAATCTGTCTGGAGCCGCAAAAAATTAAAAGCCTTATATACGTGTTATAATGAAGGTAAGTCATGATGTAAGTGTCTATATTAGCTATATTAGTCTACTATCAAAGGCTGTCGCAAATCTTCATTGACAGAAATGTTGTATTTTAATTTTTATTATACACATTTTTGCAACATTGGAATCTCTTCTCACAGGATGAGATAACTTCTGGAAATGACTGGCTCAGAATGGCCAAAGGTATAGATGTTGCAGGCTGTCTACTTCTAATAGATTTATTACAATCTTTGCAAGCTGGGTAATGGTTGCTGTGGTCTGGAACAACATGGCACACAAACAATTATGAGAAATGCAGGCAATATTACATACAGATAATGTGTCATGAGACATGCAAATATAAATTAAATACAGAGAGGACATAAGTAAATGAAATTAAATGAGCTCAAATATACCTACAAAGGAGGCATAATGATGCAATATGTACATACAGCTAGCCTAAATAGCATGTTTGCATCGATTAGCTTGCATGGATCATGGATTGACCAAATATGCCTGATAAGCTCTCCAGCAAATCAATAAAATCAACAAAGCTCACCTTTGTGCATTCACGCACAGCATAAAACGTTTGGTGGACAAAATGAGACAAAGAAGGAGTGTCATAGAAAACGTCTTTCTGTGGCAGCATCAGAGAAAGTTGACCATGTAAACAAACTACGATGAGTTCAAGGATTGCTGAAATTAGTAGAACAAAACGGTTTGTGTCATGTCTGTTCGCCTACAGAAAATATATTAAAAAAATTAAAAACAATTTTTCTTCACCTTTTTCCATTTTCACACATCTCTTGAAGAGGTCCAGGGAGCCACTAGGGCGGCGCTAAAGAGCCGCGGGTTGCTGACTCACGTCCTAGTTCATAATAAATGAGCAGCAATCTTGATTGAAGTATTAAAGCTCCAACCTATATTATTGTAAGCTATAATTCATTGCATGGTGTGCAATTAAATATAAAAAACAGCACCAGTTAGAAGTTTAGACATACTTACTCATTGAATAGCATGAATAAGTGTCTCCTAACTTTTGATTAGTTTACTGTATACACATAACTCGTAACTCGATTTACATAAAAAGTATAATATTAATGTTAATTTTAAACTGTATTTTTTAAATCAATTAATACATTATACTTAGTTAGTGTTATGATTTTTTTAGTAACATAATTGACTTGTATAAAAATGAATGTCTTATTCTTTTTTTTCAATAATAGTAATAGTTAACTTAGTTTTATATAATCCAATTTACTAAGTAAAAAACAAAATCCAGGAAAAAAATAATTATCTGGATATCTTTTGGAAAGAAAATATTTTGGGGCTTTGAGTTAATTTTTATACCAGATGTCCTTCCGGACACAACCCTAGCTGGTAATCGAAACCATGCCCTCTGCCATGAAAGGCAGAAGTGGTACATTACACCACCAAGTGACTAAAGTTGCTAATCATCTAATCCCAACTTGATTGGCTAAAAAACAGCATCAACCAAATATGACCTTTTTTTTGTTGCTCTTTTTTTCATTTTTAAAGCTAGAAGTCTAATAACTACAGCCTTGTGAATCCACTATGAACACCTGCATGCTTAATTTAGGCTACGTTCACACTGGATTTTTCTCAAAATCCGATCTTTTCACGTAGGCGCTCACATTACAAAAAAAAAAAAGCGTAATCTGACCTGCATTCAGACATGGCGTCACATGCGCTGCAGTGTTTACAGAAGTAAACATGGTCTCAATTCTAGTCGATCTCCTTCCTGGCGCATTTATGGCAATTTTAAGGGTTTTGTGAAATCAATGTCAACATTTTCAGAACTGAATTATTGTGCGTAGTTTGCAGGACATTTTGCTTCCACATCTGCTCTAAAGAGCGAGTGGGCGAGCAGTCGTAGACACGAGCGGTGGAACATTGACGTAAGTTCCCAAAACATATTTTTCTGCTTATTTGTCAACTATTAATTTTAGAGATGTCCGATAATGGCTTTTTTGCCAATATCCGATATTCCGATATTGTCCAACTCTTAATTACAGATTCCGATATCAACCGATACCGATATATACAGTCGTGGAATTAACACATTATTATGCCTAATTTTGTTGTGATGCCCCGCTGGATGCATTAAACAATGTAACTTTACCATGAATTGATTAACGTGGACCCCGACGTAAACAAGTTGAAAAACTTATTCGGGTGTTACCATTTGGTGGTCAATTGTACGGAATATGTACTGTACTGTGCAATCTACTAATACAAGTTTCAATCAATCAATCAAAAACAAGGTTTTCCAAAATAAGAGAACAACTTCAACTCCAGTTATGGAAAAAAGTGCCAACATGGCACTGCCATATTTATTATTGAAGTCACAAAGTGCATTATTTTTTTTTAACATGCCTCAAAACAGCTTGGAATTTGGGACATGCTCTCCCTAAGATAATCCTGATACCCATTACAACTATGGGAAATACTATTCTTTGACTTTCACAAAGTGCATTATTTTTTATTTTTTTTAAACATGCCTCAAAACAACAGCTACAAAAACAATGAAGGCACACAGCTTCAGTCCAGAGTATACTAGAGCATACTTGCCAACCTTGAGACCTCAGAATTCGGGAGATGGAGGGCGGGGGGGGTTTGGTGGTAGCGGGGGGTGTATATTGTAGCGTCCCGGAAGAGTTAGTGCTGCAAGGGGTTCTGGGTATTTGTTCTGTTGTGTTTATGTTGTGTTACGGTGCGGATGTTCTCCCGAAATGTGTTTGTCATTCTTGTTTGGTGTGGGTTCACAGTGTGGCGCATATTTGTAACAGTGTTAAAGTTGTTTATACGTCCACCCTCAGTGTGACCTGTATGGCTGTTGATCAAGTATGCTTTGCATTCACTTATGTGTGTGTAAAAGCCGCATATATTATGTGACTGGGCCGGCACGCTGTTTGTATGGAGGAAAAGCGGACGTGACGACAGGTTGTAGAGGACGCTAAAGGCGGTGCCTTTTTGGAAATTGGGAGAAATTCGGGAGAATGGTTGCCCCGGGAGATTTTCGGAAGGGGCACTGAAATTCGGGAGTCACCCGGGAAAATCGGGAGGGTTGGCAAGTATGCCCTACTTCCGTGTTTTACCGGATATGTACCGCTCCGTACAGCGGCGTTTTAAAAAGTCATTAATTCTACTTCTTGAAACCGATACCGATAATTTCCGATATTACATTTTAAAGCATTTATCAGCCGATGATATCGGACATCTCTAATTAATTTTGTACTCTTCTAAGAATCATGATGCTTATGATGACGTTCTGGTCTAATAAATATGACGGGAGCGCGGGACCGTTCACACTGTATTTGCATCGCATACCAATTTATATCCACATAAGAAAGAGGCCTGGGTTGTGTATGAATAATTTGGAATTGCATTGTTATGTAAAAATCAGATAAAGGTCACATATGAGCAAAACAATTAGAATTGACCTGCAGTGTGAACAAGGCTCAAATGTATGTTAATTGTTGTATTGTTTGTATTTGTATTTTTTATTGTCATTGTTGTGTAACAAACGGGACACCAGAGGGTGGTAGAGCTGTTGAGGAATGACCATGAAAGATCAGTGCACAGTACGCCATGTGGCGCCAAGCTAAGCCTTATTAAATGACGTTGCCCTTGCACTATCGTTTCATTTCACCCTGTAATGTAATGTAGCCTAACAAAATATATTCAAGGCACGTCTGCGCTATCAGTGACGTATATGCACTCCTGCACAAGCACACCCTCCTCTCGCTCTCCCCATCCATCACTGTGACGACGACAAGAACTGAATGAATGAATGACCTTCTTGTAGACTCCTCCTCTCCTTCTGGAAGCAGGAAAGGATAACCCAAACAAAAGGAGAGAGAAAAAGAGCAGGTGGATTTTTCATTGAAAATATTTTTCACCACACACTCTGGCAGCATGGCGGGATGAGTGCAGCCTTGTCAATGCATGTCGCCTTGTAAGTAACCTCATAATTGCTTTTCTCAAAAAAGATTAAGGGTTTAAAATAGAATTGTGTGTGCGCGCGTGGTTTTGCACATCAAACACCAGGGGTTTGTTGTTTTTTCCCCCCATCGACAGCTGAAATGTGTCAGTATGATGTTAGAAGAGTGAGCAAATATTAAGTCTCTCTTAACTGTTAAGTAAGTCTACAAGAGTGGTAATTGTAGTGGGATCCCATAGCCATGTTAGCATCCATGAATGTCTGTTGTTGCCACTAAAACTGCTCAAGTATTGAGTATGTATGTATATGTACATTTGTATCATATATAAATATAGTTAGTGTAATATTCTCTTTAATGTGTAAATGTTATTTTTTTATATTAGTGTATTTCCATTGTGGTATCAAAATGTATTAGAATACATTCTAATATTTACTTTGGTATTGAAACATTTAGATTTTATTTTTTTTACAGGTATTTGGGTGTGCCAGTTTCATGGAAATGTCAAAAACATTCCTATTTCTCTTAAAACTGTTTGCATAAAAGTGTGTATTCTCAAGTATCACAATTCCATGGAACTCTACATTCGTACACATTTATACTTGTTTTGTAATTGGATGGTATGGTAGCTCCACTGTGGCGATATTTGTTAAGTGTCCAAGTTGAACTATCTCTGCCCACTCTGTCCATGGTGATGCTCCATCTAACAGATGGGGGTGTGTTTTCACTCATGAGTCACCAAAGCCATCTAAAGAAGCTCTAAAGTACTAACTAATATTTCTTCCATGGCTGTGTGTTCGTGTGCACAGGGTAAGCTGCTTTGTAATATGAAACACAATCCTTCAGCTCTATATAGGTCATGGAACTTCTGGTTTTTCCTAAAGGAGTACTAGTTTGCATCGAAATGAGGAAGTACTGTTTGTCTCAGACTAGGGGAGTACTAGTTTCTCTTAGACTGAGGGAGTGTTCGTTTGTTTTGAAATGAGGGAGTACTAGTTTGTATCAGACCAAGGGAGGAGGCCTACTCGTCTGTCTCAGACTAAGAGTACTAGTTTGTTTCAGAATGAAGGGAGGACTAGTTTGTATCAGACCAAGGTAGTACTAGTTTGCATAAGAATGAGGGAGTACCAGTTTGTCTCAGACTGGGGTAGTGCTAGTTTGCATCAGATTGGGGGAATGTTAGTCTGTCTGAAACTAAGGGAAGACTAGTTTGTATAAGACTGGGATAGTACTAGTTTGTATCAAAATGAGGGAGTGTAATCTGTCTCAGACTTGGAGTGCTCTTTTGTATCGGACTAATGGAGTACTAGTTTGCATCAAACTAGGGGAGTGTTAGTCTGTCTCAGACTGGGAGTGCTAGTTTGGATCGGACTAATGGAGTTCTAGTTTGCATCAAACTAGGGGAGTGTTAGTCTGTCTCAGACTGGGAGTACTAGTTTGGATCGGATTAATGGAGTACTAGTTTGCATCAAACTAGGGGAGTGTTAGTCTGTCTCAGACTGGGAGTACTAGTTTGGATCGGATTAATGGAGTACTAGTTTGCATCAAACTAGGGGAGTGTTAGTCTGTCTCAGACTGGGAGTGCTAGTTTGTATCAGACTAATGGAGTCTTGAGACTAATTTGGTCTCAGACTGAGTGAGTACTAGTCTGTTACAGAATGATGGAGTACTACTCTGTCTCAGACGGAGGGTGTACTAGTCTGTCTCAGCCAGGGAGTGTACTAGTTTGTCTCAGACGGAGGGTGTACTAGTTTGTCTCAGACGGAGGTTGTACTAGTTTGTGTTAAACGGAGGGTGTACTAGTCTGTACTAGTTTGTCTCAAACGGAGGGTGTACTAGTTTGTCTCAGATGGCGGTTGTACTAGTTTGTGTTAAACGGAGGGTGTACTAGTCTGTCTCAGACAGAGAATGTACTAGTTTCTCTCAGACGGAGGGTGTACTAGTTTGTCTTAGACGGAAGGTGTACTAGTCTGTCTCAGACAGAAGGTGGACTAGTTTGTCTCAGACGGAGAGTGTACTAGTTTGTCTTAGACGGAGAATGCACTAGTTTGTCTCAGACGGAGGGTGTACTAGTTTGTCTTAAACGGAGGGTGTACTAGTCTGTCTCAGACAGAGGGTGTACTAGTTTGTCTCTGACTTAGACCAGACTAATCCAGACATAAAAGGCCAGCCTCCCTGCCCTGCTTTTAAAAAGATCCCACGGACTAATAGATTGTCTCAGAAAGGCTGGAGGAAAATGGGGAATGCATCATCCTAACCGCCCTTCCCTGCAATTCCCTCCCACTTCTTCTACCACTTCTAAAAATAGCTTAGCTTACCGACTGCATAGGCTTATGTTTCCACGGCAACTGTGTCCATTCACAGCTTTCTCGTCTAGAGCGTCTGGGATTTTGACTGTGATGACAAAATAGTACAAATTGGATTACAATAAACCCACGTTTATCGCTGTTAATTGCTTTCTGGATCGGATGGTAGTAAATTAATTTCTGCAAAATAGGAATGATCAATTATAAGTCAAATATTTTCATAGTCGGAGCATAACAAAGTTTTATATTTTTTGACACTATGAGAGCCCTTTAGTCGTGAAATAACACCCACATGGTCACCTTTACACTCCTTTATCCATATATAGTAATGCTGCCTGAGGCTAGGCCAGTCAGTGCCCACAATACTGAACAGTGTGCTCTGATTGGTTTGGTCTCATCCAGTTGCTAATACTACTATAGTATTGATATTTTAGTTAATTTCACCATTTTTATGCTTGAAAATGCTTGATTTAGGCCAAAAATACATAGATTATGCTTAAAAAACAATCTGTGACTGTGTAGCCACAAACTTCAAAGCATGATGTGACGAGAGATGACTGTAACTTGTTCCAGGGTCAAACTTTCACCATCTTGTAACATTGTCATGCACTTGTCATTTTTGGTCTGGTTAAAATTAAACCTAGTCTGTTTTCTCTACTAGTAGTTGTTTTTTTTGGTGAAGTGTAAACGCAGTCCACTAAACCAAGCACCAGCTTGCTTGAATGAGTCCGCTTGCAGGTTACAAGTTTGCACATTCTATGTAAGTTAGCACTTTGCTCAATTGGCACATGTATTTTGCTCACAGATGTACATAGTTTATTTCCTCCATATTATTTTTACCTAGTTGTTACCATGTGTTACTGGCATACATTTTGGAAAGCAAAAGAAAGAATGTAATTATCAATATTTACAATCTTCATTATCTCGTCCTTTTGAAGTGGACTGTAGTGCTGCGTGAGGCAAGTGTCAACGCCATCCCCACCTAAACACCGAATGTGGATTAAAACCATAATCACTAGTAGTTAAACATAATTGTTTTTTGTTTTTTTATTTTCCTAAAGTGTTGCGTTGCTCATTGCAGTTTGCTGAATCCGCCAGAAACGTAGTTTTCTTGTTAGCACATCTCATTATATAATTGATATCCTTTTTGTTCCTACAATTTTATGTAAACCAGACACGTCCCAAACGCAGTTTCATCAAGTATTTATTAGGGATGTCCGATAATGGCTTTTTGCCGATATCCGATATGCCGATATTGTCCAACTCTTTAATTACCGATACCGATATCAACCGATACCGATATCAACCGATATATACAGTCGTGGAATTAACACATTATTATGCCTAATTTGGACAACCAGGTATGGTGAAGATAAGGTACTTTTTAAAAAAATGAATCAAATAAAATAAGATAAATAAATTAAAGACATTTTCTTGAATAAAAAAGAAAGTAAAACAATATAAAAACAGTTACATAGAAACTAGTAATTAATGAAAATGTGTAAAATTAACTGTTAAAGGTTAGTATTATTAGTGGACCAGCAGCACGCACAATCATGTGTGCTTACGGACTGTATCCCTTGCAGACTGTATTGATATATATTGATATATAATGTAGGAACCAGAATATTAATAACAGAAAGAAACAACCCTTTTGTGTGAATGAGTGTAAATGGGGGAGGGAGGTTTTTTGGGTTGGTGCACTAATTGTAAGTGTATCTTGTGTTTTTTATGTGGATTTAATAAAAAAAAACAAAAAAAAACGATACTAATAATAAAAAAAAACGATACCGATAATTTCCGATATTACATTTTAACGCATTTATCGGCAGACCGATATTATCGGACATCTCTAGTATTTATGAATATGCTTGATTCAGCATGGGGAGGGGGGCGTGGCCTGCGGACCTGCAGCGAAGCGTGGTGTGCCAAGACCGGCTTCAAGATCAGCAACAGGTGCGTAGATGGCCCACCTGGGCCTGCTTATCTAATCACCTGTCGCTCTGTTAAAAGGCAGCAGCCGGGAAGGAGAGGGGAGTTGGAGTTGGAGCATGAGAGAGAGCGTGAGCGAGATTGACACACACTAAGGTTAATTGCTGAAAAGCACAACAGAGACTTTATTGTTAAATAAAACAGTGTCTAAAAACCCTGAAAAGGAGCGGTGATGTCTGTACTTGGAGGTCCGGCCATGTTGAGCGCCAAATTGTGGAGGTATCTCTTCTCTGGGTTCTTCGCTACAGGTCCGCAGGCCACGCCCCCCTCCACACAGCATTATTGGGTTCGCTTACAAAAATGCAAGTTAACTGAATTATATTTTAATGTTCGTAATGACCATACAGTTGTAAAAATGTAATGCTTTCCAACAATAAAATATTTTTTACATGAATTCACTAATGTAATGTTAGGCACTAATGTAATGTAAAACACACATGAAAAACTAAAGTTTGCTCTTTCAAAGCTAAAGTTAGGAGTTAACTATAATGCCTCAATATTCACACAATGCTTTCTTTATTTATGATGACATCAGAGCAATCTGAATGCTGAGTAAGTGCTCTGAACCTCCGGGGATGCCATGACATCATTGCAGTTTATGATCTCACCTTTGATCACCTTGCTGAAAAGGAAGCCCAGTTTGCTTCTTGATGAGCTAAAAATCTGACGTTTCTATCTACAGAGTGCTGTTAATTCTTAGTGTTTTATTTTGAAAATCTCTAACCGTACCATGTCCTTTGATTTTCACGGTTCGTCCTTCCGAGAAGATGACTCTGGAGATGAAGGGACGAGTGTTCAGGAGGACGATCGAGCCTTAAGCCAAAGCGCTCTGAAGACGTTGGCCAACAAGCTGGACGACTTGAGCACCTGTAATGATCTTTTAGGAAAGCATGGCGCCGCCCTCCAGCGCTCCCTCAGCGAACTCGAGGAACTGCGCGGCTGCGTCGACAGCCCGGACAAAGTGAAAAGCGTTAACGAGCGAGCCACCCTTTTCCGCCTCACCTCCAATGCTATGATCAATGTGAGTTCCCCCCCCCCCCCCCCCCCCTCCGCCCTCGTTAGCTGCAAATCTCTCATATAACTGGAACGCAGTGGGGGGAAGACACATCCTCTTTGTCGTCTTCACACTCTTCAGGCTTGTCGTGAGTTCCTAGACGTAGCAGAATCTCACAGCCGAAGGTGGCAAAAAGCCCTGCAGCATGAGCGAGAGCAGCGTCACCATCTGGAAGAAACCATCGAGCAGCTAGCCAAACAACACAACAGCCTGGAGACGGCCTGGAGGGAGAAGCCCACCTCGTACGCAGGTGAGAACTACTCTTATTTGTCAATGGAACACATTTTTATTATCGTATATCTTTACGAGGGTCGATACTGTGAAATTAATGATTTTGAGTCAACACATTCAAGCCGTACACAGACTACTTGAATAACTTTTGGGAGATACACTCGGCTTAATTTGGCTACTGTTTGTGTTTACATCGTGTATTTCCCTGCAGGTGTGGAGAGATCTCGCAAGGGGGACGAGAGTGAAGAAAATGACGAATTCTTTGATGCCATGGAGGACGCCCCTTCATTCATAACCGTGTCAACCAATGCTGAGACGCAGCACAAGTAAGACCTCATGGCATTTTTTTGTTTTTTACTGGCCAACTCAGACAAAAATAAATCATCTTTAAATACAAACCCCGTTTCCATATGAGTTGGGAAATTGTGTTAGATGTAAATATAAACGGAATACAATGATTTGCAAATCTTTTTCAACCCATATTCAATTGAATGCACTACAAAGACAAGATATGTGATGTTCAAACTCATAAACTTAATTTTTTTTTTGCAAATAATAATTAACTTAGAATTTCATGGCTGCAACACGTGCCAAAGTAGTTGGGAAAGGGCATGTTCACCACTGTGTTACATGGCCTTTCCTTTTAACAACACTCAGTAAACGTTTGGGAACTGAGGAGACACATTTTTGAAGCTTCTCAGGTGGAATTCTTTCCCATTCTTGCTTGATGTACAGCTTAAGTTGTTCAACAGTCCGGGGGTCTCCGTTGTGGTATTTTAGGCTTCATAATGCGCCACACATTTTCAATGGGAGACAGGTCTGGACTACATGCAGGCCAGTCTAGTACCAGCACTCTTTTACTATGAAGCCACGTTGATGTAACACGTGGCTTGGCATTGTCTTGCTGAAATAAGCAGGGGCGTCCATGGTAACGTTGCTTGGATGGCAACATATGTTGCTCCAAAACCTGTATGTACCTTTCAGCAATAATGGCGCCTTTACAGATGTGTAAGTTACCTATGTCTTGGGCACTAATACACCCCCATACCATCACAGATGCTGGCTTTTCAACTTTGCGCCTATAACAATCCGGATGGTTCTTTTCCTCTTTGGTCCGGAGGACACGACGTCCACAGTTTCCAAAAACAATTTTAAATGTGGACTCGTAAGACCACAGAACACTTTTCCACTTTGTTTCAGTCCATTTTAGATGAGCTCAGGCCCAGCGAAGCCGACGGCGTTTCTGGGTGTTGTTGATAAACGGTTTTCGCCTTGCATAGGAGAGTTTTAACTTGCACTTACAGATGTAGCGACCAACTGTAGTCAAATATGTTGTCTTTGTAGCATATTCAACTGAATAAGGGTGGAAAATGATTTGCCAATTTTCCGTTTGTATTTACATCTAACACAATTTCCCAACTCATATGGAAACGGGGTTTGTAATTACTTGAAGGGGAACTACACTTTCTTTTTTTAATTTTGCCTGTCGTTCACAATTATTATGAAAGACATGACGGATTGGAATTTTTCGCAAATCTCATTTAAAATAAGGTGGAACTGCAGTTGAGTATAAACCACCTTCTGCAGTATTTTTGATAAAAATTGCAGTTTAGAAATTGGCCTGTAGTTTGACCCAAAATTATGTTTTTTTTAAAAGAGGTTGTACCACGGCTTGTTTCAAGCAACAGGGAATGCTACCCGAACTAAGTGAGCAATTAATCATGTTTAGTACATGAGGCCCAAAAGAGTCAGACATATTTTAAGAGTCTGCTAGGGAGGCTGTCAAGGGGGCACTCAGAGGGTCTTGATACAATATTAAAATCACTAAAAGCAGATGTGCAGAAAGGAAAAGAGCTTGGGTCTGGAGTAGCATATAAAGTAGTTGGCTGAAGGTTTAAGATTTTGTCAATAAAAACATAAAAAATGTGTCACACAGAGAAGTTGATGGATTTGTAATCCTGTTAAAAACATTAAAAAGCACCTGGGGTTTGAGTGTTGTTCGACACAAGGTTAGACACGTATCGGGATTTTGCTGCTTTACCAGCTTTTTGGTAAATGGCAGTAGAGATGCGCGGATAGGCAATTATTTCATCCGCAACCGCATCACAAAAGTCGTCATCCACCCGCAATCCACCCGAACTAACATTTTATCAAAACCACAACCGCCCGCCACCCACTCGTTGTTATACATCTAATATAGACGAGACAAGGCATTCCTGTTAAAGAAATGAGACTGATCCAATGCAGCAGAGACATTCAATGCGTGCCACGCAATAATATTTCTTGGCCACGCATTAGAGCATACTTGCCAACCCTCCCGGTTTTACCGGGAGACTCCCGGTATTCAGCCGGAGCTGGAGGCCACGCCCCCTCCAGCTCAATGCGGACCTGAGTGGGGACAGCGGTGACAGTCTGTTTTCACGTCCGCTGTAGAATGATCGAGGGCGAGTTCTTAGTTTCTTATGTGGGTTTATTGTTAGGCAGTTTCATCAACGTCCTCCCAGCGCGGTAACAACACACAACAACAGCAGTCACGTTTAGTCTACCGTAAAGCAGTTCGTCTGCCGTAAACTGCAATGTTGTGACACTCTTAAACAGGACAATACTGCCATCTACTGGAAAGCCTTCAGAACACTGAAATTCAAGTATTTCCTTTTATTTATATGTATAATAAAAAATAAAAAAATAAATAAATATATATATATATATATATATATATATATATATATATATATATCTAATATATATATATATATATATATATATATATAGGTCATTTGTACGGAATATGTACTGAACTGTGCAATCTACTAATAAAAGTTTCAATCACTCAATCAAAGACACCAAGAGACTGCCTAATATATATATATATATATATATATATATATATATATATATATATATATATATATATATATATATATATATATGCGCATGTCCTCCCCGTGACTGCGTGGGTTCCCTCCGGGTACTCCGGCTTCCTCCCACCTCCAAAGACATGCACCTGGGGATAGGTTGATTGGCAACACTAAATTGGCCCTAGTGTGTGAATGTGAGTGTGAATGTTGTCTGTCTATCTGTGTTGGCCCTGCGATGAGGGGGCGACTTGTCCAGGGTGTACCCCGCCTTCCGCCCGATTGTAGCTGAGATAGGCTCCAGAGACCCCCGCGACCCCGAAGGGAATAAGCGGTAGAAAATGGATGGATGGATATATATATATATATATATATATATATATATATATATATATATATATATATATATATATATATATAGGAAATACTTCAGTTGGTGAATTCTACCTTAAATATATTCCCCTCTTAACCACGCCCTTAACCACGACCCCGGCAGGCAGTGTTGCCCTGTTTGAGACTGTCACAGCATTGCTGTTTACGGCAGACGACCTGCTTTACGGTAGGACAAAAAAGGGACTGTTGTTGTTGTGTGATGTTGCCGCACTGGGTAGACGTTCATGAAAACTGCCTACAATAAACCCACCTAAAGAAACAAACAACTCGCCCTCGATCATTCACATGGGTAACAACATTTAACTATGTATTTTTTTTTCTGAATTGGTTCAACCGCCACCCGCCCGAATCTATTTAAAATCTATTTTTTTCGTCATACAACCGCCCGACCCGCGGTTTACCCGCGGACTCCGCGGGTGTACCCGCTAACCGCGCATCTCTATTAGGCAGTCTCTTGGTGTCTTTGATTGAGTGATTGAAACTTTTATTAGTAGATTGCACAGTTCAGTACATATTCCGTACAAATGACCACTAAATGGTAACACCCGAATAAGTTTTTCAACTTGTCCACATTAATCAATCCATGTCCTCAGCGAAACATGAAGAAAATATTTTTTCCACTTTCTTTCTGCACGACAACATTCGCGTCTGAGTAGTGTCATAAAGCCATGGCTCTCCAGCGGGCTTTGGTCGCCTATTAATAAAGGGAGCAATCGAGGCCAGAATGTCGCTTCAGGTGAAATGAAATAGGTGGATCATGTCAACAATAGTGTGGGAGTTCAGTGGAAAAGTATTAAAGGCAGCAGAAAAAAGAGCTGCTGTTGATGAATTGATGGCGCGGCGGCGGCGCACAGGGGCACACAGTTTGCTCTTAGGGCCAGGCAACGTGAGCGCAAACACAACTTGAAAATAGTCTGAAATACCTTTGTTGTTAATGATGTTTAGACCATAGGATAGAACAAGATCCAAATCATCCCCCTATTCACCAATTTATTACGGCGAAAAGAGTCCACAATATATAAAAAAAAAGCCTTGATCAGAGGCTTAGAGGGACAACAGATGTGAAAAATAAAATCAACAACAATTAAAAACTGGCTGCAGTCGAGTGCAATACTGGCCACAAGGTCCGAAAAGTCTTTTATAAAGTCCATGTTGAATTAAGGAGTTCGATAAATGGTTGCGCACAACACGGGCCTATCAGCATTGATTATAAAGAGTTGTAACTCAGAACTCTCATAATTGATTAGATTTTTATTAAGGATCCCCATTAGCTGTTTGCCACAACAACCCACTAGTCTTTCTGGGGTCCACAAACTCAATACAATTACAAGTAAATGCATATAATTATAACTACACAATACAGAAACAAATAAAAGCATCAACAAGCAAACAATTAATAGGCACATAATATTAATTACCATATAAATTTAAATCATCAACAAGCAAACTAATATGAACTCATATGAAGCAGAAGGGATCTTACGACAGTTTAAATTAGTTTTAAAAACAGGGACTTTATTTTACATTTTGTGTTTTTGTTACTGCGATGAGGTGGCAACTTGTCCAGGGTGTACCCCGCCTTCCGCCCGAATGCAGCTGAGATAGGCTCCAGCGACCCCGAAAGGGACAAGCGGTAGAAAATGGATGGATGGATGGTGTTTTTGTTATTAGCTAAATATTTCAGCATAGCTAAAGGTTTGTTTTTATAAAATTATACTCTACTATTATTGTATTATTTTCAAGTCTTTTTTAACATTTTTATGGGCATCTATCTATGCATGAAACTTTTCAAAATTTCCAGAAATTTACTCATGTTAAGTATTTGGTTCAATAAAACAACTTCCATCCACTTTCCTGCTTGTCCCTTTTTGGAGTCACAGGGGGTGCTGGAGCCTATCCCAGCTGCATTCGACCGGAAGGGCCAACACAGACATACAACATTCACACACTAGGGACCATTTAGTGTTGCCAATCAACCTATCCCCAGGTGTATGTCTTTGGAGGTGGGAGGAAGCCGTAGTGCCCCGGACATGCAAACTCCACAAAGAAAGACCCCGAGCCCGGGGATCAAACCCAGGACCTTCTTATTGTGCGGCACACACACTAACCCCTGTGCCACTGTGCTGCCGACACAACAACTTGACACGCATATTTGGGTTTGACTTTGTTTAAATTCCTTTTCCGAAAAAGAATATTGCGATATACAGTACAGGCCAAAAGTTTGGACACATCTTCTCATTCAATGTGTTTTCTTTATTTTCATGACTATTTACATTGTAGATTGTCACTGAAGGCATCACAACTATGAATGAACACATGTGGAGTTATGTACTTAACAAAAAAGATGAAATAACTGAAAACATGTTTTTTATTCTAGTTTCTTCAAAATATCCACCCTTTGCTCTGATTACTGTTTTGCACACTCTTGGCATTCTCTGGATGAGCTTCAAGTGGTAGTCACCTGAAAGGGTTTTCACTTCACAGGTGTCACAGTTTTCATGCCTTCAGTGACAATCTGCAAAGACAATAAAGAAAACGTATTGAAATGAGAAGGTGTGTCCAAACTTTTGGCCTGTATTGTTTATAACAAATGTATCTGGTTATGAGTTTTGGTCCATACTGCCCAGCCCTTTGTGCAAGCTAGACCTGCTGGCACACGTAGAGGGGTTTATTGAAGTTGTCTGAGTTATATCAGTGCTTTCAGACCAAGATATTGACAAGTACTGGTTTGCATACCATTTTGGACATTTCTACAGGCAAAAGTGGAAGTGCAGGGTAGCCAAACAGGCGTTAGGATCTGCCCACTGACTTTAACGGCTGAGTTTGTAGAAAAAATAAATGAATGACGTGCTGCCACACAGGTTTATGAAATGAAAAAATAAATAATTAAATCAGTAGTTCATTGAATGATCAGTTAATTAACTTGATACTGAAAAAATGATGTATATACTTACATAAATGTACTTTAATGTTTAATTGACATGTTTAAAAACACAACACATTAATTCCAATTAATGCCGCATTGAAGTAATTATTTTACGATTTTTTTTAGGGATGTCCGATAATATCGGACTGCCGATATTATGGGCCAATAAATGCTTTAAAAGGTAATATCGGAAATTATCGGTATCTGTTTCAAAAAGTAAAATTCATCCATCCATTTTCTACCGCTTGTCCCTTTTTGGGGTCGCGGGGGGTGCTGGAGCCTATCTCAGCTGCATTCGGGCGGAAGGCGGGGTACACCCTGGACAAGTCGCCACCTCATCGCAGGGCCAACACAGACAGACAGACAACATTCACACAGTAAAATTCATGACTTTTTAAAACGCTGCTGTGTACACGGACGTAGGGAGAAGTACAGAGCGCTAATAAACCTTAAAGGCACTGCCTTTGCGTGCCGGCCCAGTCACATAATATCTACGGCATTTCACACACAAGTGAATTCAAGGCATACTTGGTCAACAGCCATACAGGTCACACTGAGGGTGGACGTACAAACAACTTTAACACTGTTACAAATATGCGCCACACTGTGAACCCACACCAAACAAGAATGACAAACACATTTCAGGAGAACATCTGCACCGTAACACAACATAAACACAACAGAACAAATACCCAGAACCCCTTGCAGCACAAGCTCTTCCGGGACGCTACAATATACACCCCCCGCTATGCCCTACCCCCCACCTCAACCCCGCCCACATCAACCTCCTCATGCTCTCTCAGGGAGAGCATGTCCCAAATTCCAAGCTGCTGTTTTGAGGCATGTTAAAAAAATAATGCACTTTGTGACTTCAATAATAAATATGGCAGTGCCATGTTGGCATTTTTTTCCATAACTTGAGTTGATTTATTTTGGAAAACCTTGTTACATTGTTTAATGCATCCAGTGGGGCATCACAACAAAATTAGGCATAATAATGTGTTAATTCCACGGCTGTATATATCGGTATCGGTTGATATCGGAATCAGTAATTAAGAGTTGGAAAATATCGGATATCGGCAAAAAAGCCATTATCGGACATCTCTAATTTTATTTGTTTATTTAATTTTGTCCCATTTGATGGTGATCTGCTTCTCTTTCACCAACACAATGTCAACTTTCTCTTAGACGCTCAGGGAGTACTCAGAGTATGATGAGCGGTGGATTGCCTCATGACTGGACCCACAACGAGAATGTAGGTCCCTTTTGTTTTGTTTGTGCCTTTTGTATTCAAATGATGTAAAGCTTTTTTCTTCTTCAGGACACCTCAGGCTCAAACCACATGCAGCTAAGGCGAACACGACGCAGCCGCATTCCAGACAAACCCAATTATTCCCTGAACCTGTGGAGCATCATGAAGAACTGCATCGGAAAAGACCTGGCAAAGATACCGATGCCTGTAAACGCTTCACACTCGCTACAAAGGACGGACGTATGCAAATGAGACTTTTTTCATCGCAGTTCTTTTGTTTGCAGGTCAACTTCAACGAGCCGCTGTCCATGCTGCAGCGCCTGACCGAGGATCTGGAGTACAGCGAGCTGCTGGACCGGGCGGCTCGCTGCGACTCCTCCCTCGAGCAGATGTGCCTGGTGGCTGCCTTCTCCGTGTCCTCCTACTCCACCACCGTCCATCGCACAGCCAAGCCCTTCAACCCTCTGCTAGGTGAGACGTACGAGCTGGATCGCCTGGAGGAGTACGGCTACCGCTCCATCTGTGAGCAGGTGAGTCATCCACAGCGCTCGTGAGTCTATGTCCACATTAGAGTTGTCCCGATACCAATATTTTGGTACTCGTACCAAAATATATTTCGATACTTTTCGATACACAAAAAATGGCATTATTGGCTTTATTTTACCAAAAAATCTTAGGGTACATAAAACATATGTTTCTTATTGCAATCGAAGAACAATCTTGTTCTTAAATAAAATAGTGAACATACTAGACAACTTGTCTTTTAGTAGTAAGTAAACAAACAAAGGCTCCTAATTAGTCTGCTGACTTATGCAGTAACATATTGTGTCATTTATCATTCTATTATTTTGTCAAAATTAGGAAGGACAAGCTGTAAAAATGAATTATTAATCCACTTGTTCATTTACTGTTAATATCTGCTTATTTTCTGTTTCAACATGTTCTATCTACACTTCTGTAAAAATGTAATAATCACTTATTCTTCTGATGTTAAGATACTTTACATTAGTTTTGGATGATACCACAAATGTAGGTATCGATCCGATACCAAGTAGTTACAGGATCATACATTGGTCAGATTTAAAGTTAAAGTACCAATGATTGTCACACACACACTAGGTGTGGCGAAATTATTATCTGCATTTGACCCATCACCCTTGATCACCCCCTGGGAGGTGAAGGGAGCATTGAGCGGCAGCGGTGGCTGCGCCCGGGAATCATTTTTGGTGATTTAACCCCCAATTCCAACCCTTGATGCTGAGTGCCAAGCAGGGAGGTCCCATTTTTATAGT
Organism: Entelurus aequoreus; assembly: GCF_033978785.1. NCBI lineage: Eukaryota > Metazoa > Chordata > Actinopteri > Syngnathiformes > Syngnathidae > Entelurus > Entelurus aequoreus. The sequence goes on along the minus strand of NC_084751.1, from coordinate 11,554,829 downwards.
CTTTGGTATGACTCGGCCGGGGTTTGAACTCACAACCTACCCATCTCAGGGCGGACACTCTAACCACTAGGCCGTCCTCATGTGTCCAGGGACGTATTTCCTAAAATTTATAAACATAGTATGATTTTTTCAAAAAGGAAAAGAGATTTTGTGACGATAAAAATATCAATGTAATCATAGTAGTATCGACTAGATACGCTATTATACTTGGCATCATTACAGTGGATGTCATGTGTAGATCCACCCATGGCATTTGTTTACATTTAGGCGCGCTAGCTTTTGTTAGCGGTGACGCCGGTGAGCTATTGTATCCTCCTACGGTGTGTAGTGAAGCATGTTTTAGCTATTCCTCGTCCTCCAGTGATAATGTTACTTGTAAGAAACTCACTTTATTCGTCGCCATGGAGGCGAGGATTAGTGATTTAGAAGTAGCTAAAACACTGCCGACTGCGGATGGATGTATGCTGCTAGCTAGCGAGCCATGTCTTAAAGCACCTCTTCCTGAGGGTGTTTCAGTGTTATAACTTCACCTTTATTGTCAGTTTTAGGCCAAAATGCGTCCGTTCTCCCTTTTCTGTCTACACATTGTGTCTGCTTGTAAGTACTCTGTGATTGTGCGCTGCCAAACATGCTCCTCTGCTGGTAAAACCAGCAATGTCACGACGTGACGTCATGCCCGGGGACCGGTACTTCTCAAATAGAGTATAGTACCGCTTTTGATTCATTAGTACCGCGATACTATACTAGTACCGGTATACCGTACAACCCTAGTCCAAACAATAATAATGCACTCTCAAGCGATCGGGCAACAGTTGGTGCCATAAACCTGCTAATCAAGCAGCATTCTAGTCAGTATAACGATGCGGGGCATCACAACAAAATAAGCCATAATAATGTGTTAATTCTACGACTGTATATATCGGTATCGGTTGATATCGGAATCAGTAATTAAGAGTCGGACAATATCGGAATATTGGATATCGGCAAAAAAGCCATTATCGGACATCTCTAGTTTTGCGTAATATTTTTAAAATAGCCATTGTGTGGACATGGACCATGATTTTTGTTCCATACACATATTTACAGGTCTCATGTGAATATACAATAAACATGTTGCCATGTACTCTCTCAGGTGAGTCATCACCCACCGGCCGCCGCCCACCACGTCATCTCCCAGCGAGGATGGACGCTGTGGCAATCCATCACTATTGATAGCAAATTCCGTGGGAAGTACGTTTCTGTCATGCCGCTAGGTGAGGAACCGCTTCAGCACACTTGGTCATGCTCGCCACCAAAAAGTTCAGATGTAATCCATTGTTTGTTTAAAATGGGAATTATGATGAATTTCATCTTTTCTGACTTATAAATGGGGCAGCACGGTGGTAAAAGGGGTCAGTGCGTGTGCCTCACAATACGAAGGTCCTGGGCTCGGGATCTTTCTGTCTGGTTTGCATGTTCTCCCCGTGACTGCGTGGGTTCCCTCCGGGTACTCCGGCTTCCTCCCACCTCCAAAGACATGCACCTGGGGATAGGTTGATTGGCAACACTAAATTGGCCCTAGTGTGTGAATGTGAGTGTGAATGTTATCTTGTCTATCTGTGTTGGCCCTGTGATGAGGTGGTGACCTGTCCAGGGTGTACCCCGCCTTCCGCCCGAATGCAGCTGAGATAGGCTCCAGCACCCCCCGCGATCCCGAACAGGACAAGCGGTACAAAATGGCTTAAACAATGCCAAAGTGTCAACCTCTTAAGGCCCAAACTGTTTGTTTACATGCTTTTTTTATTTCTCTTTGCTATTTGAGCTTATTGGACCCTAATTAGAATAAAAACTAAGAATTATCTTTTTATATGATGTACTTTTAGTCCATAAGTAACAAATGTGTGCTTCATGTTTAGTGACATGCTAATTCTTATTTTTACACTTTTTTCCCCAAATTCCATTGTATGTTATATACTCTTTTGACACCACCAGATGGCAGTATAAGTGTCCACATAAGCGGCCATAAGACCCAATTCAGAAGTGTACACAATTTTGGAAATAAGAGCTAAAAGGTGCTGTCCACGCATGTGGCCAACTAAGCCTTTAGAGATTAAGGCCTGGATAATATGGCCTAATTTTATACAAAAAATTTGATTCCTGATGATTTTGTCCCCTACTTCTTAAAAAAAAACAATGAATACAAATGACAGATAATTCAAACAAAATTTTGCTTTCATTTAATAAAAAAAAAATAGTAGTTTGAAAGTTTGAAAGGAGACAATGCCCCAATATACATGGCATGAACATACACCGCATCTTACTCTTAGCAAAATTAGAAACATTTTATAAAGTTGTTTTTGGAACAAATATGAATTGCACTTTGTATAGACTCATTGTTAAAAAATAAATGAGGGCTTCTGTAAACAAAGATTTACCATTGCACTCTACATGCAAATAAATAAACTCAATACAATGTATTGAGTTAATATTGTAAGTAGGGATGTCAGATAATGGCTTTTTGCCGATATTCCGATATTGTCCAAATCTTTAATTACTGATCCCGATATCAACCGATACTGATATATACAGTCGTGGAATTAACACATTATTATGCCTAATTTGGACAACCAGGTATGGTGAAGATAAGGTCCTTTTTTTAAATATTAATCAAATAAAATAAGATAAATAAATTAAAAACATTTTCTTGAATAAAAAAGAAAGTAAAACAATATAAAAACAGTTACATAGAAACTAGTAATTAATGAAAATGAGTAAAATTAACTGTTAAAGGTTAGTACTATTAGTGGACCAGCAGCACGCACAATCATGTGTGCTTACGGACTGTATCCCTTACAGACTGTATTGATCTATATTGATATATAATGTAGGAACCAGAATATTAATAACAGAAAGAAACAACCCTTTTGTTTGAATGAGTGTAAATGGGGGAGGGAGGTTTTTTGGGTTGGTGCACTAATTGTAAGTGTATCTTGTGTTTTTATGTTGATTTAATAAAAAAAACAAAAAAAACGATACCGATAATAAATAAAATGATACAGATAATTTCCGATATTACAATTTAAAGCGTTTATCGGCCGATAATATCTATAAGTGTAAGTCTTTTGTTGTGAATTAACTTCTTCTATAAACAAAATGTTGCATTTACAAAGTATGCAAATAATAAATCAACATTAAAAGGGCTTTATGGTTTTAGTAAGTGGATAAACCTTGGCTTTTCCACTGTTTGGGCACCACAGTATGGCTTGGTTGGTAGAGCGGCCGTGCCAGCAACTTAAGGGGTTCCGGGTTCGATCCCCGCTTCTGCCATCCTAGTCACTGCTGTTGTGTCCTTGGGCAAGACACTTTACCCACCTGCTCCCAGTGCCACCCACACTGGTTTAAATGTAACTTAGATATTGGGTTTCACTATGTAAAGCGCTTTGAGTCACTAGAGAAAAGCGCTATATAAATATTAGGGATGTCCGATAATGGCTTTTTGCCGATATCCGATATTCCGATATTGTCCAACTCTTTAATTACCGATACCGATATCAACCGATACCGATATCAACCGATATATGCAGTCGTGGAATTAACACATTATTATGCCTAATTTGGACAACCAGGTATGGTGAAGATAAGGTACTTTTTAAAAAAATTAGTAAAATAAGATAAATAAATTAAAAACATTTTCTTGAATAAAAAAGAAAGTACAACAATATAAAAACAGTTACATAGAAACTAGTAATGAATGAAAATTTGTAAAATTAACTGTTAAAGGTTAGTACTATTAGTGGACCAGCAGCACGCACAATCATGTGTGCTTACGGACTGTATCCCTTGCAGACTGTATTGATATATATTGATATATAATGTAGGAACCAGAATATTAATAACAGAAAGAAACAACCCTTTTGTGTGAATGAGTGTAAATGGGGGAGGGAGGTTTTTTGGGTTGGTGCACTAATTGTAAGGGTATCTTGTGTTTTTTATGTTGATTTAATAAATACAAAAATAAAAAAACGATACCGATAATAAAAAAAACGATACCGATAATTTCCGATATTACATTTTAACGCATATATCGGCCGATAATATCGGCAGGCCGATATTATCGGACATCTCTAATAAATATATTTCACTTCACTTCACATCTTTAGCGACGTGCAAAGGAACCGCTTTAGTGATTGTTCTTTACTGTGCTTCATTCTCATCATAAATTATTCCCTCTAAGTATAAAACTGTGTCCAAGCTTTTGTTTGTGCTTCCCTCTACAATAGGAAACATTCACTTGCAGTTCCACTCCAGTGGGAACCACTACGTGTGGAGCAAAGTCACGTCAACGGTGCACAATATTATCGTAGGGAAACTCTGGATTGACCAGGTATGTTTTAAACCAGAAAATGCATGCTGAAGAAAGTCCGACACAATTTCCTCATGGTCCTCTTGTGTCATGTCGCTGGCAGTCAGGGGACATCGACGTGGTCAACAGCACCACCAAGGACATGTGTCACCTCAAGTTCTCCCCCTACAGCTACTTCTGCAGAGACGCCCCACGCAAGGTAGGGACCGCAGCCTGTCCTCCTGCCCGCCTTTTGAGCTGGAGCTGCAAGCCATGTCTCTCCTTCTCCAGGTGACTGGAGTGGTGGAGGACAAAGAAGGCAAAGCACATTACATCCTGTCAGGAACCTGGGATGAGAAGATGGAGAGCGGCAAGATAGTGAACAGCAGTCAAGGCTGCGGAGGCTCCGAAGGCAAACAAAAGACAGTTTATCAGACTCTCCCGTCCAAACTTCTGTGGAAGAAATACCCCCTCCCGTATGTTCACTCTCATGACCTTCTCGTCTCGAGGACTTCATCTGACACGTCCGCTTTGTCACTTCTCTCCGCAGGGATAACGCAGAGAACATGCACTACTTCTCAGCTTTGGCTTTGACTTTGAACGAGCTGGAAGACGGCGTGGCGCCCACCGACAGTCGCCTGCGTCCCGACCAGCGGCTGATGGAGGCCGGGCTGTGGGACGAAGCCAACGCCCACAAGCAGCGGCTGGAGGAATGCCAGAGGCTGGAGAGGAAGAGGAGGGAGGTGCAAACCACCCAAGCCCTGCAGGAAGGTGAGTCAATGCTAGATCACAGGAATATGCTATGCAGACACAAGTATTGGGACACATGGCCCATACAGGAAGTGCAACTTCGGAAATAGCGGTTAGTAGCGAGCACTGATGCCGCACGTGTTAGTCTAATACAGGGGTCACCAACCTTTTTGAAACCAAGAGCTACTTCTTGGGTACTGATTAATGCGAAGGGCTACCAGTTTGATACAATTTGCTCAATTTACCTTTAACTCTATGTTATTATTAATAATTAATGATATTTACACTTAATTGAACGGTTTAAAAGAGGAGAAAACACGAAAAAAATGACAATTAAATTTTGAAACATAGTTTATCTTCAATTTCAACTCTTTAAAATTCAAAATTCAACCGAAAAAAAGAAGAGAAAAACTAGCTAATTCGAATCTTTTTGAAAAAATTAATAAAATAATTTATAGTAATTTTTCCTGATTAAGATTAATTTTAGAATTTTGATGACATGTTTTAAATAGGTTAAAATCCAATCTGCACTTTGTTAGAATATATAACAAATTGGACCAAGCTATATTTCTAACAAAGACAAATCATTATTTCTTCTAGATTTTCCAGGACAAAAATTTTAAAAGAAATTCAAAAGACTTTGAAATAAGATTTACATTTGATTCTACAGATTTTCTAGATTTGCCAGAATAATCTTTTTGAATTTTAATCATAATAAGTTTGAAGAAATATTTCCCAAATATTCTTCGTCGAAAAAACAGAAGCTAAAATGAAGAATTAAATTAAAATGTATTTATTATTCTTTACAATAAAAAAAATAAATTTAGTTGAACATTGATTTAAATTGTCAGGAAAGAAGAGGAAGGAATTTAAAAGGTAAAAAGGTATATGTGTTTAAAAATCCTAAAATCATTTTTAAGGTTGTATTTTTTCTCTAAAATTGTCTTTCTGAAAGTTATAAGAAGCAAAGTAAAAAAATTAATGAATTTATTTAAACAAGTGAAGACCAAGTCTTTAAAATATTTTCTTGGATTTTCAAATTCTATTTGAGTTTTGTCTCTCTTAGAACTAAAAATGTCGGGCAAAGCGAGACCAGCTTGCTAGTAAATAAATAAAATTTTAAAATTAGAGGCTGCTATTTGAGCTATTTTTAGAACAGGCCGGCGGGCTACTCATCTGGTCCTTACGGGCTACCTGGTGCCTGCGGGCACCGCGTTGGTGACCCCTGGTCTAATATGACGTCTTTTTTCATAAACGACAAATCTAACTATTTCCAAACCAGTAGTCAGATTAAAGTTGATTTAATCCAAGTCACTGTGCATTACCATTTTTTAGAGATGTCCGATAATGGCTTTTTTGCCGATATTCGGATATTGTCCAACTCTTAATTACCGATTCCGATATCAACTGATACCGATATATACAGTCGTGGAATTAACACATTATTATGCCTAATTTTGTTGTGATGCCCCGCTGGATGCATTAAACAATGTAACAAGGTTTTCCAAAATAAATCAACTCAAGTTATGGAAAAAAATGCCAACATGGCACTGCCATATTTATTATTGAAGTCACAAAGTGCATTATTTTTTTTTAACATGCCTCAAAACAGCAGCTTGGAATTTGGGACATGCTCTCCCTGAGAGAGCATGAGGAGGTTGAGGTGGGCGGGGTTGGGTGGGGGGGTGTTAGCGGGGGGGTGTATATTGTAGCGTCCTGGAAGAGTTTGTGCTGCAAGGGGTTCTGGTTATTTGTTCTGTTGTGTTTATGTTGTGTTACGGTGCGGATGTTCTCCCAAAATGTGTTTGTCATTCTTGTTTGGTGTGGGTTCACAGTGTGGCGCATATTTGTAACAGTGTTAAAGTTGTTTATACGGCCACCCTCACTGTGACCTGCATGTCTTTTTTACTAATTATGCCTTGCATTCACTTGTGTGTGTGAAAAGCCGTAGATATTATGTGATTGGGCCGCCACGCAAAGGCAGTGCCTTTAAGGTTTATTGGCGCTCTGTACTTCTCCTTACGTCCGTGTACACAGCTGCATTTTAAATAGTCATAAATTTTACTTTTTGAAACCGATACCGTTAATTTCCGATATCACATTTTAAAGCATTTATCGGCGGATAATATCGGCAGTCCGATATTACCGGACATCTCTACTATTTTTAAATTTTTTTAATTTTCCCTCTTAAAAATAAATTTAATTTCTTCTTGCCGTTTTGGAAAGTGACGTCACGTAAGCGACAAGTCACGTTTTTAGCATGAGGATGACACACGAAGTAAACAACAATGGAGGGCGGACAAGAAGCGCGATTTCAAGTTGGGAATACAGTCATTATTTGGAGTTAAAGAAGTTGGTCGGGCAGTATGTTGTCGAGGAAATGCTGCCCTTAAAGCACAGTTGACTCGCCCTCGTTTCGTGCCATAATAAACACGATCCTCGCTACGATCAAGGCAGACTTGCCTCACAGAACATCCTTTTCGTCTTACCTGGAGATGGAGTATGCACAGATGGAGAGCAACCTGAAAGCCGCACTGAATGAGGAATATACTTTCTGACAAGAGGTTTGAGAGGCTTTTGTTAATGAACCACTGGTTTACTCGCCCCACACATTGTTTGACTCATAACTTGATTATAACAATTAGAGTAAAACAACGCCCAGCTGCTCTGATGTTGTGAACAACAGGTTCAGTCTTCATAAGAAATGTTAAACATAAATTAATAGTTACAATTATATTTCTAGGTTTTGCCATTGCAGTATTAACTGTCAGGTAATAAGACAGTATTTATTTTATTTGATAAAAAACAAAGAATTTATGTCAACTGCTGTAAAAAAAAAAAAAAAAAATTAAATATATATAGATAAAACAAGTATTTATGTCCAGTAAAGAAAGACTGTCATTATTTATTTTTTTAATATGTAAAACAAGTATTTATGTTAAGTGCAGTTGTTGATGTTAAATAAAGTGATTATTGGCAAAACTGCTTATCATTTTTATGTTGAGGCGGCGGGTGTAATGTCGGTAGCTGCACTGCTGAATGTAACTAATAAAGTAACTTGTAATCTAACTTAGTGACTTTTAAAATCAACTAATCAGTAAAGTAACTAAGTTACTTTCTAAAGGAGTAATCAGTAGTCATTAATCAATTACTTTTTCAAGGTAACTGTGGCAACACAGGTGGCGAGTGGCGCTTCTCAAGGGTTTTAAATGGGTTTCAGGTCAAGTTCTTCAACACTTAAGTCATCCAATCATGAAACACTCTGTGCACTAAGACATTGTTTTTTAACCAAAATATCTGTTTCTCAGCTGTGATCTGTATGGGCTGCGGTGTTGCTTAGTTGTAATACACCTTTTCACCACTTATGGCAGTAATGACAATATCAAACAGAAGAAGTCTAGTCTAAAATTCAAAGAGAAGATTTCTTATGCGCATGACTAAAGTGGTGAAGATGTATTTTCCTTTGCACTTAAGTTTTAGTGACAGAAACATATACTGTATTTATTAATTAAAGTTTATTACATATGTATTATTAATTATTAATTTAGTTAGAATGCATTTATTTAAGCACTGCATAACGGTATGTAAATTTAAATGTCATCAGTTTTTATGAGTCACTTCTTGTGCAGTTTATTTGGTTAGTATTTATTTTTGTTATTAGCCTGACCTAAGCCGTGATATGAATATTTGCGTTTAACACATGGTTTTATATAATTGGACAAGGTTTATCCTGTTAAACTGAAAGTTGGTTAGATATAATTTTTGAATGCAATTTAAAATCAAGAGTGAGATTACTAATTCAGTATTTTTTTAATGGGCCACAGGCCCCTCTGTTATGGAAAAGTTAGGCGCCCGAGGTCAAAAAGGTTAAGAACCTCTGCGTGTATGTATGTGTGTGTGTATATGTGTACACCTCCTCATTCAACGCGTTTTCTTTATTTTCATGACTATTTCACTGAAAGCATCAAAACTATGAATATATAGAGTTATGTACTTAACACAAAAAGGTGAAATAACTGAAAACATGTTTTATATTGTACTTTCTTCAAAATATCCACCCTTTGCTCTAATTACTGCACACTCTTGGCTTTCTCTCGATGAGCTTCAAGAGGTAGTCACCTGAAATGGTTTTCACTTCATAGGTGTGCCTTGTTGATTAGTGGAATTTCTTGCTTTATCAACTGTTCAGTTGAGTTGTGAATGAGAAGGTGTGTCCAAACTTTTAGCCTGTACTGTATATATGTATAATGTACATGTATGAGGTAGATCACCTCGACTTGGTCATTTGAAAAGTAGCTCGCCTGCTGAAAAAATGTGGGCACCCCTGGTCTACAGGTATTCTTGCATTCATGTGGGGCTGAACCAGTTGAACAATCTGATAAAAAATGCATCTCCTTTGTACTAGTTAACGGTCATGTTTTCTTAAGAAAGCGTGACTGTGTGTGTGTGTGTGTGTGTGTGTGTGTGTGTGTGTGTGTGTGTGTGTGTGTGTGTGTGTGTGTGTGTGTGTGTGTGTGTGTGTGTGTGTGTGTGTGTGTGTGTGTGTGTGTGCGTGTGCGCGTGCGTGCGTGCGGGCGTGCGTGTGTGTGTGTGTGTTCCGGCAATGCTTACTTAATGGGGACGTCGCTCTGTTTACACAGTCACCTTTATGGGACCTCTGACGGTATTGGGACAAAAAAACAGGCCTCTAAAGGGAAACCTTTTTAAATGATAAATAGTTGGAGTTGCAGACAACTTCATTCCTGCTAAATAGCAGTTTTCAGTAATGTCACAGAAGATGCAGGATTTGCTTTAACATTAAAGTGGTGAAACTTCCTATAAGAAGACAGCTGTAGTGCTGTATTCTGACCATCATGTCATACTTCATTAGAATTTTTAATTTTAATTTAAATTTTTATAAATTGTCCTCAGTAGTCACGTACAAATTTGTGTGAATTATGCAAAATTATTAAAAATTTGGTCCCCATGAACCATATTAACTCTTTTTCCCCAGGGTCCCCAGTAAGAATGATCAGCACATTACTTCATCAATCCAGAAATTTAAAGACGTGTATGCATACTTGCCAACCTTGAGACCTCCGAATTCGGGAGATGGGGCGGGGTTGGGGGGGGGGGTTTGGTGGTAGCGGGGGGTGTATATTGTAGCGTCCCGGAAGAGTTAGTGCTGCAAGGGGTTCTGGGTATTTGTTCTGTTGTGTTTATGTTGTGTTACGGTGCGGATGTTCTCCCGAAATGTGTTTGTCATTCTTGTTTGGTGTGGGTTCACAGTGTGGCTCATATTTGTAACAGTGTTAAAGTTGTTTATACGGTCACCCTCTGTGTGACCTGTATGTAATATGTGACCTGTGCTGGCAAAATGAGTCACAATGAGGAAATTTTAAAAACTGAGTTATTGTTATTTACACATTCTCCATCTAAAGACCTTCAAAATGATATATGGTTTGTTGGAATCGGACAGAAAATGACCGAGTTACATCCGATTGAAGTCGACCAAGTCTGAGGGTCCGTTTTGAGAAAAAACAGCTTAAAGTTTACTGTTCCAGAACAGAATGTTCCAAAACAAAACTCCATAGCAACCATACTTTAAAAGTCCTTGTAGCAACACCAAAATTGGTACAATTAAAGTCAAATCCCATGTCTAAAGGAAAAATATATATTCAACTCTATTGAAAACGGTTATGTACAAACATTTCAACACTGTTATGTCACAGTTTTTTTGTTCACTGGTCAGTTTGTCAGCTGGTCAGCTGTCCGTAATATTCCTGACCAGCAGCACTAAGAAGATTCGCAGACTGCAGTGAATTTAGCGCACTTGCCTGTGTAACCTCTCCACCTTCTAAATCCATTACGGAATGTAAAACAGTCTAACTTATCCACAAAAATAATAATTAAATGTTCGAAAATCACCTTTTTTCACATAATATTCCGCTCGAATTACTGTGTTGTTTTTCATCAGGGCGCAGCCATGATATTACAATGCACCGCGCGGGGTGATTCAACCAATGAGGGTACGCCTCACAGCGACCGGTGTTCCGGTTAGCAACAAGCCGGATTTGTTTACGTCGGGACAGGTTTAAAAACTCGAATTGTATTGGTTCAGAATGGCGTCATCGGGAATTCCATGCTCATTTTTAGAAAGTAGGTAAACTTGGCGTCACAATGATACCAAATATGGCTAGGGGGATTCCCCCTTAGTGAGCGTTGAAAACACTGGATTTTCTCAAGGAATTTTAACACAAAGGACTAATTTCTGAAGACATACCTCGTACAAAACTTTCAAATAAAGGTGATTTAAGATGTTTTCTTGCTATTTCGATGATTGGGATCGCTAGATTGTGGCTTTATGGACTCATTTTTGTGAAAATCTCAATTTCAACCAAGATACATTTTTTTCACTTATTTGCCTGTAGCTCAAAATTAGCCTGTGCGCATTCCGACTCATTTTGCCAGCATGGGTCACATATGTGAATGGGCCGGCACGCTAAAGGCAGTGCCTTTAAGGCACGCCCCCAATATTGTTGTCCGGGTGGAAATCGGGAGAAATTCGGGAGAATGGTTGCCCCGGGAGATTTTCGGGAGGGGCACTGAAATTCTGGAGTCTCCCGGGATAATCGGGAGGGTTGGCAAGTATGCGTGTATGAGCTAACTGGGCAGTGGCCATTTTACACCATTTTTTTTATGCCTCCACAACCTGTAGAAAGGGTGGTCCCCACAAGTGATGATCATTCCAAATGATAACCAGTATGTGTGTGTGTGTGTGTCAATATTAGGGCAAGAGGTGGAGGTGTACCAGCCTCTGTGGTTTGAGAAGAGACTGGACGACAGCACAAGAGAAAGCAGCTACATCTACAGAGGAGGCTACTGGGAGGCCAAAGACAGGCAAGACTGGAGACAGTGCCCTGACATCTTCTAGAACACAAACACTGTTGTCACGCTCACGAAAAATGTCACTCCGACAAATGCCAAGCTTTTCTGTTGGACATGGATCATATACGAACCAAAAACTGACAGCCGTTGTTGTGTCTGGGAAGGGAAGGGAAGCTGAATGTCTTTATGCATAGTTCTGACAAAATCCTGCGTGGCTAAATGACTTGACTCTTGCAGCAGGACTTTGTATTGTGGGGCTGCAGGGTCAGCCAAAACCAAGACTGCTTTACATGCAAATGCTTTGGAAATAATCATTGTTGTTATAGCAGTAGACTAGAATAATTTTTCATGTTAAAAGTAGATTGACTAGTCGTCCTAGTGGTCATTGTAGTAGAATGCTACCGATAGCTCGTAGAAATAGACCTAATATCTACCTTTTCCCTGGAGAAAGTGTCTGACCTTCCACAAGACATACAGTGTATTTATTACATGTCAATATTACCTGGGCGGGTCTAACTTATGCGACGGGTTTATTGCTGTATCATTTGAATCGGTACCAGTACCAGTCAAAAGTATGCAGACACACTCCAATGTAAATGAGAAGGCGTGTCCAAACGTTTGACTGTTACTGGACATATACTTACATACTAGTCAACTGCAATAAGTGTATATCCATCCATGCATTTTCTACCGCTTGTCCCTGTCGGGGTCGCGGGGGTGCTGGAGCCTATCCCAGCTGCATTCGGGCGGATAGCAGGGTATACTCCGGACAAGTCGCCAGCTCATCGTAGGGCCAACACAGACAACATTCACACTATGAATTAAAAATAGCAACACACTTGAATAATATTGGTAATATGGGTAGTTACTGTCTAGCAATCATGTTATAGACATGTACGCAATAAGAAAGCTGCAGTTACTTGTGAATAAAATGAAAATAGTGCAAATTGTGTTTCTATGTTGCACAAAAAATAGCCTACAGCAGCCTAGCTCTGACGTACATGCACAATATATAATAAATAGTAGTGACCTGTTTATTTACGGGTTTTATCGTGGACACGTGAATAACTCACTGGTTGAGTTTGGCCTGTATATAGCAAAACGTGTTATTATTCAGCTACTGTAGAAATAATACTTGAATATCCATATTCAACTAAATGATTTGTTGGTAAGGTGTTGGCTTGAATTACTCACTTTATGAGATGTATTGTTCAAATAAAGCACAACTTAGAAGTTTACCTCCAACTTAATACTACATGTTACCTAAATACTGAGGTTTTGATGCACTACATGTACTGTACATGTACTGTAGCTATGCATGTTTTTTTGGTGGGGATGGTGCAAAGTCGTGTCCCTTTCACCTGGACTCACGTGATGTGAAATCACCATTTGTGCCCAAAGACCTTTGAAAATGTTACTTCTTTTTTTTTTTTTTAGCTCAAATAAAAACATGAAGGTGTCGCCGTTGTGTTGTGAAGCTGCTGTTATCTACTATAAACTCATGTAACTCTCAAGAGTTCCATGGGACACGTGCCTTTTCAAGTCATACTTGCCAACCCTCACGATTTTTCCAGGAGACTCTCGAATTTCAGTGCCCCTCCCGAAAATCTCCCGGGGCAACCATTCTCCCAAATTTCTCCCAATTTTCACCCGGATAACAATATTAAGGGCGTGCCGTGATGGCACTGCCTTTAGCGTCCTGTCGTCGCGTCCGCTTTTTCACCATACAAACAGCGTGCCGGCCCAGTCACATGTTTTATGCGACTTTTGCAGACACACGTAAGTGACTGCAAGACATACTTGATCAACAGCCATACAGGTCACACTGAGGGTGGCCTATAACAACTTTAACACTGTTACAAATATGCGCCACGCTGTGAACCCACACCAAACAAGAATGACAAACACATTTCGGGAGAACATCCGCACCGTAACACAACATAAACACAACAGAACAAATACCCAGAATCCTTTGCAGTCCTAACTCTTACGGGCTACACCCCACACCCCCAATCTCCCGAATTCGGAGGTCTCAAGATTGGCAAGTATGTTTTAAGTATTAATTTAATTATAAGTACCGTAATTTCCGGACTATAAGCCGCACCTGACTATAAGCCGCACCAGCTAAATTTAGGGGAAAATACAGATTGCTCCATATATAAGCCGCACCCGACTATAAGCCGCAGGGTTTTGATGTGTAATTACCGTAGTATATAGGGGTTCCTGCTACCACGGAGGGGATTGTCGGGACAGAGATGACTGTTTGGGAACGCAAAGCGTCCCATTTATTAACAATAAATCTTTCAATCATTCAATCAAACTTTCACATCTTTGACATGGCGAACAGCATTCGTGCAGAGTACAAATAATACAACGGTGCAAAGTAATACAAAGTGCTCGCCTGTACGTTATCAAAATAACCAGTCTACCGGTATATGAAAAGTCAGTCTTTAATCATTGTGTCAACGTCTTCCTCCTGCGTACTAAAACCACCAAAATCCTCTTCGTCGATGTCAGAGAAGAACAGGCCGTAAATAAGCCGCAGGGACCAGAACGAGGGGAAAAAGTAGCGGCTTATAGTCCGGAAATTACGGTAAATGAGTATATGTATGAAATGTGTCAAAGATTCCCTTTTAAAACATTTTACAATTGTCATTGCTGTTCCTGAAATCATTAAAGCCTATAATGGCATTGGTACACAAAATTCCCAATTCAAAACCATTGGGCAGAGGTGTTCCGTCAGGGCCAGCAAGGCCTCTTCTGCTGGCCTAACATAAATCATGACTAAATTAATAAAAGTTCATTTAATTTTTTATTTACTTTTCGTAAATATATAAAAGTATTCATCATATTCTCTTCACGTCAAATTAGGCCCCAGTGTTGCTGTTTTTAAGTTAGAGCTTTTATCCAATCCGGAGGTCTTCTGAATCAACATTAGTGTAAACGAACAAAGGACGTTCAGTTAACAGACAGATGTGATCAGATCACCAGTTGTTGACAGTAGCCCATCTATAGTGGCCTATCGTGGAACGTGACTATGATTGGATACTCACTTGTCACTCCCAAGTATTGTAATTTACGAAAGCAGAAAGTGGCACCGGAGCCATACCCGGCCAGCGGAGAAATCAGCGGTACTCACTTTTTTAACCAACAAAGAAGCAGAGCAAAACGTTGATTAGGTGGCAGATATATAATTTGCAAGGGCATTTTCAAGAAGGATATTTAAAGAGAGACTAGATCTTGTGAGACAAGGTCGAGTTAAGCTGTCTTGGCGGTGAAATGGTTGGCCTGCCACTTCCACTCGAATCAACCAACTACGAGCGGTACCAATGGCTTACACGGCATCAAATTGTGAGTTCAAATATATTTTTTCACATTCAATATGTTTTTTACAAATATTTTAGTTTTGACAGTACCACGTCCGGTGCGGTTTTGATTTTTAAACGCGCCAAAAAATAGCCCGTTTTGTACACTAGTGACAAATTGAGGTGATTCAATGCCCAGTAGTCCGCAAGTGTGTTTCTGTATATTTTTCAAGCCGTGGTCATGTGGCGACATAAATGATTGTATTTCCACGACCAGGACGAAAACCACACTGTTCCTCCTGAATCCGAGGTTCGACTATCCGGCGTAGCCTCCTCTCCAGTACACCTGAATAGACGTACCGGGAAGGCTGAGGAGTGTGATTCCACGATAGTCGGAACACACCCTCCGTTCCCCTTCTTAAAGAGAGGCAAACTATTTGAGTGGGTTATTTGGTGTTGTTGATCATCTTTTTTAAGATACATTTTGTAGATAATATATATTTGTATAGCAGTTTCTGGGAATCTGTTTTAAATTTGACACTGCAAATATAACAGTGTATGAAAATTAACGTTGGCATCAGTCGGCCTGCGGGATGAGTTTGCCAAGTATAAAAATTAGCCAAAATTTTTGAATGAAAGAAACTGCAGTTCTAAATGTGTCCACAAGATGTCGCAATAGCAATTCTTTGTAGATGATGCTACACATGTAAAAAAAATAAAAATAAACCACGTTAATGCACCAGTTGAGGAAAATGAGCAAACTATAAATAACATCCTGTAATTTGATTTTGATATGTTTTTATCTTGATAAATTGAAAATTAACACCAATGAGTTGACTGATGAACATTATCACAATTTATTCAAAAAGTATAAATAACGACAAATAAAGATAGAATGCTATTAACCGCATCATGTAAGTGTAAAAAAAAAAACCAACAACATTATGGTTTGTACATTTTTCAGAATGTGCTTCTATTTTTAAACAAATAAAACAATCTGAAGTTGTCTTTATTTTTAAGTTATCCTGCCGTGATTTTACCAGTCCAGCCCACTTGGGTGTAGCGTATTTTTCGGAGTATAAGTCACATTTTTTGGGGAAATGTATTTGATAAAAGCCAACACCAAGAATAGACACTTGAAAGGCAATTTAAAATAAATAAAGAATAGTGAACAACAGGCTGAATAAGTGTACGTTATATGAGGCATAAATAACCAACTGAGAACGTGCCTGGTATGTTAACGTAACATATTATGGTAGGAGTCATTCAAATAACTATAACATATAGAACATGCTATACGTTTACCAAACAATCTGTCACTCCTAATCGCTAAATCCCATGAAATCTTATACGTCTAGTCTCTTACGTGAATGAGCTAAATATTATTTGATATTTTACGGTAATAAATGTGTTAATAATTTCACACATAGGTCGTTCCTGAGTATAAGTCGCGCCAAACTATGAAAAAAACTGCGACTTATAGTCCAAAAAATACGGTAGTTTTTTTTATCTTGATAGATTGAAAATGAACGCTAATGGGTTGACTGATGAACATTATCACATAATTTATTCAGAAAGTATAAATAATGACGAATAAAGATAGAATGCTATTAACCGCAACATGTAAGTGTAAAAAACAACAACAATATGGTTTGTACATTTTTCAGAATGTGCTTGTTCTATTTTTAAACAAATAAAACAATCTGAAGTTGTCTCTATTTTTAAGTTATCGTGCCGTGATTTTACCGGTCCGGCCCTCTTGGGAGTAGACTTTTCTCCATGTGGCCCCTGATCTAAAATGAGTTTGACACCGGCCTGACCTAAACTCGGGTCCTGTTAATAATAATAATAAGGAAATACTTGTAAAAAAAAAGTGGAGTATTATCTGTAGTATGTGACAAAAAACACTTGACAAAATTTGGTGCAGTGTCCCTTCTAGGAACAAGACACCGCCATAACGTCAACACTTGCCTCATGACAGCGCGGTGAGAGACTCCTTCCAGCTGGGTGATGTTAATTTTTTTAATTTTGATAGATTGAAAATGAACACCGATGAGTTGACTGATGAACATTATCACATAATTTATTCAGAAAGTATAACTAACGACTAATAAAGATAGAATGCTATTAACCGCAACATGTACCGTATTTTTCGGACTATAAGTCGCAGTTTTTTTTCATAGTTTGGCCGGGGGTGCGACTTATACTCAGGAGCGACTTATGTGTGAAATGATTAACACATTACCGTAAAATATCAAATAATATTATTTATCTCATTCACGTCGCGACTTATACTCCGAAAAATACGGTAAGTGTAAAAAAAAAACTCTCAACAACATTATGGTTTGTACATTTTTCAGAATGTGCTTGTTTTATTTTTAAACAAAAAAAAAACAATCTGAAGTTGTCTCTATTTTTAAGTTATCCTGCCATGATTTTACCAGTCTGGCCCTCTTGGGAGTAGACTTTTCTCCCATGTGGCCCCCCATTTAAAATGAGTTTGACACCCCTGACCTAAACTCAGGTCCTGTTAATAATAATACTAATAGTAAGGAAATACTCGTAAAAAAGTGGAGTATTATCTGTAGTATGTGACAAAAAACACTTGACAAAAATTGGTGCAGTGTCCCTTCTAGGAACAAGACGCCGCCATAACGTCAACACCATGACGTCAACACTTGCCTCATGACAGCGCGGTGAGAAACTCCTTCCAGCCGAGTGATGTTGTCAAACGACCCATCCACTTCCGTCAAGTGGCCCGTCGAAGGACAAGGTAACGCGCCGTGAATGTTGCACCTTTTGAGGAGGGGAAAAAAACATTTAAATAACCGCCGATTGTTTAAAACCCCGTAAGGAGCTCGGTGCTAATGCTAGCTAACACTAGCGGACTGCCTGTTTATGACAGCGAGCTAGCCCGGGAGCTAACAACGTTAGCATGATGCACGCACAAGCCAGGCTGGCGCAGAGGTCAAATAAGGTAAGTGTTTTGCCCTAGAAACAACTATATTCTGTTAATAAGAGCGTTTAAAGATATGTGGTCTATTGTGTAAGTGACTTCCACGAGAAGAGCGTGGCAGCATAGTGACGGCGTTTGGTGTATAAATAGCCAACTAGTTTTTGCTCGAAAACACCTGTCAGGGGAGACTGGGATATGACGTCACCACTATATTGCCAAAAGTATTTGGCCACCTGCCTTGACTCACATATGAACTTAGAGTGCCATCCCATTCCTAACCCATAGGGTTCAATATGATGTGGAATACAGCTTCAACTCTTCCGGGAAGGCTGTCCACAAGGCTGCCGAGTGTGTTCATAGGAATTTTCCACCATTCTTCCCAAAAGCGCATTGGTGAGGTCACTTGGCTCTCAGTCTCCATTCTAATTCATCCCAAAGGTGTTCTATCGGGTTCAGGTCAGGACTCTGTGCAGGCCAGTCAAGGTCGTCCACCCCAGACTCTGTCATCCATGTCTTTATGGGACCTTCTTTGTGCACTGGTGCATAGTTATGTTAGAAGAGGAGGAAGGGGCCCGCTCCAAACTGTTCCAACAAGGTTGGAAGCATGGAATTGTCCAAAATGTTTTGGTATCCTGGAGCATTCAAAGTTCCTTTCACTGGAACTAAGGGGCCAAGCCCAACTCCTGAAAAACAACCCCACACCATAATTCCTCCTCCACCAAATTTCACACTCGCCACAATGCAGTTCCGAAATGTACAGTTCTCCTGGCAACCTCCAAACCCAGACTGGTCCATCAGGTTGCCAGATGGAAAAGCGTGATTCATCAGTCCAGAGAAGGCGTCTCCACTGCTCTAGAGTCCAGTGGCGACGTGCTCTTGGTGATGTATGGCTTAGATGCAGCTGCCCGGCCATGGAAGCCCATTCCATGAAGCTCTCTGCGTGCTGTACGTGGGCTAATTGGAAGGTCACATGAAGTTTGGAGCTCTGTAGCAGCTGACTGTGCAGAAAGTCTTTGCACTATGCTGACCCCTCTGTCCGTTCACGTGGCCTACCACTTGGTGGCTGAGTTGCTGTTGTTCCCCAACTCTTCCATTTTCTTACAATAAAGCCGACAGTTGACTTAGGAATATTTAGGAGCGAGGAAATTTCACGACTGGATTTGTTGCACAGGTGGCATCCTATGACGCTGGAAATGACTGAGAGCGGCCCATTCTTTGACAAATGTTTGTAGAAACAGTCTCCATGCCTGAGTGCTTGATTGTACACACCTGTGGCCGGGCCAAGTGATTAGGACACCTGATTCTCATCATTTGGATGGGTGGCCAAATACTTTTGGCAATATACTGTATCAAGTCATTGTGAAACCTAATGTATCAAGTCATTGTGAAACCTAAGCTGGCGTCAACATTGTTGCTGTTCAATATTTGCATTTTGTATTTATGCAACCAGTGGCAACCATCATGCATCAACACCAGATGTTAATCGCACCAAAAATGCATGAAATCAGTCCAAATCAGCTTCTTAAAGCATATGTCATTAACACAGACACATTCATGCTACAGAAGCTAAATTAAGTGATATCATTTTGTAGGGGTATAATGGTACACAAAAATTTCGGTTCGGTACGTACCTCGGTTTAGAGGTCACGGTTCGGTTCATTTTCGGTACAGTAAGAAAACAACAAAATATACATTTTTGGGTTATTTATTTACCAAATTTGCAAAATCTTCCACCAAAAATATTTTTCTTAGTGGAATATTTGATGTGAAGTAATCGGAACCTTGGATAGGTCAATAATTCATAATAACATTGATTTTGATTAGGGATGTCCGATAATGGCTTTTTGCCGATATCCGATATTCCGATATTGTCCAACTCTTAATTACAGATACCGATATCAACCGATACCGATGTATACAGTCGTGGAATTAACACATTATTATGCCTAATTTGGACAACCAGGTATGGTGAAGATAAGGTCCTTTTTTAAGAAAATAATAAAATAAGATAAATAAAAAATTATTGAATAAAAAAGAAAGTAAAACAATATAAAAACAATTACATAGAAATTAATAATTAATGAAAATGAGTAAAATTAACTGTTAAAGGTTAGTACTATTAGTGGACCAGCAGCACGCACAATCATGTGTGCTTACGGACTGTATCCCTTGCAGACTGTATTGATATATAATGTAGGAACCAGAATATTAATAACAAAAAGAAACAGGGGGGAGGTTTTTTGGGTTGGTGCACTAATTGTAAGTGTATCTTGTGTTTTTTATGTTGATTAAAAAAAAAACAATACCGATAATAAAAAAAACGATACCGATAATTTCCGATATTACATTTTCAAGCATTTATCGGACATCTCTAATTTTGATTCAATATTAATTTTGCGCAATGACAGTTTGAAAGAAGAAAAAAAACAGCTTTATTTTATTAGTCAACATTGCAACTTTTTCTAAATTACATTTCACCTTTAAGCTTTTTTATTTCACTTTTGTTATGTTTTTGTTTATTTTAATAGTATTTTTAGAATGTGCCGTGGGCCTTTAAAACATTAGCTGTGGGCCGCAAATGGCCTCCGGGGGGCACACTTTTGACACCCCTGCTATAGATAATAAAAAATTAAATCTATGGATAAAAAGCAGAGCCTGGCGACGCATGCGCGTTTATCATAACTCTCTCGCTCTCTCTGTCTCTGCCCCTCCCTCACCAATGCTGCTGCGCGCACAATTTGTTTTGTCTTTAACCCCTTCTTAACCCT
Organism: Entelurus aequoreus; assembly: GCF_033978785.1. NCBI lineage: Eukaryota > Metazoa > Chordata > Actinopteri > Syngnathiformes > Syngnathidae > Entelurus > Entelurus aequoreus. The sequence goes on along the minus strand of NC_084751.1, from coordinate 11,533,862 downwards.
GAACGTACATTGAAAATACACGCAACCCTAACTCAAAACGCCGGACATTTGACTCCGCCCTGACAGCTCCGCAAAAGAGGACATGTCCGGTGAAAAGAGGACGTATGGTCAGTCTATCCTAGCCTGTTAGCTGCTAGCATGCAGTGTGTTGTGCCTCAGTGTGCATTGTTTACACAACGTGCGTTACGCTACTTAATATGTCCGTGTGTTGAAACTCGTTCGGTACACCTCCGAACCGAACCTGAACCCCGTACCGAAACGGTTCAATACAAATACACGTACCGTTACACCCCTATAATTTTGACATTTTAAAAGTGTAACAATAAGCTGGAATGCATCCACACTACTATTTTTACGTAAAAACTGAATGTTTGTTTTGAAATTTGAATAAAAATAGATGGCGAGGGGAGTAGACATTTGAAAATAAAGCACAGAGCTCTGCTAACTTCATCCATTATACTTCCCCTGCAGCGTCAACAATGATTTGATGATGGTCCGCACCGATGGCGTCTCTAAATACGAGGCGACGGTGGATAAAGGGCGGCCTCCAGCTGAGATGCTCCATCTGCTCTCCGCCGTCATTGTTTGGCTGGTGACCGGCACCACCATCTCCAGCCTCAACAAATGGATCTTCGCCGTGTACAACTTCAGGTACCCGCTGCTGCTATCGGCGCTGCACATGCTGACCGCCATAGTGGTGGACTACGGCTTGATCAAGCTGCGGGTGATCCGCCACGCGGGCGTGGGAGAGCAGGACCTGACCACTGGCGCCAAATGTAAAGTCTTCCTGCTGAGTCTTACGTTCTGCGCCAGCATCGCCTTCGGCAACATGGGCCTGAACTATGTCCAACTGTCCTTTGCACAAATGATCTACACCACCACACCACTTTTCACCCTGGCCATCTCCACGCTGATCCTGGGCAAGCAGCATCACTTCCTCAAGTACACGGCCATGATGCCCATCTGTTTAGGGGCGTCCTTCAGCATCATGGGGGAGGTCCAGTACGACCAGACCGGCTGTTTGTTTGTCATCGCGGCCACCATGTTTAGGGGTGTCAAGTCCATCCAACAGAGTAAGTACAACTTGAGCTTATTTTACGCATAAAGTTTTACATTTCATACAGCACAGGCCAAACGTTTGGACGCACCTTCTCATTTCAATGCATTTTTTTTATTTTCATGACTATTTACATTGTAGATTGTCACTGAAGGCATCAAAACTATGACACCTGTGAAGTGAAAACCCTTTCAGGTGACTACCTCTTGAAGCTCAACGAGAGAATGCCAAGAGTGTGCAAAGCAGTAATCATAGCAAAGGGTGGCTATTTTGAAGAAACTAGAATACAAAACATGTTTTCAGTTATTTCACCTTTTTTTGTTAAGTACATAACTCCACATGTGTTCATTCATAGTTTTGATGCCTTCAGTGACAATCTACAACAGGGGTCACCAACCTTTTTGAAACCAAGAGCTACTTCTTGAGTACTGATTAATGCGAAGGGCTACCAGTTTGATACACACTTAAATAAATTGCCAGAAATAGCTAAATTGCTCAATTTACCTTTAACTCTATGTTATTATTAATAATTAATGATATTTACACTTAATTGAACGGTTTAAAAGAGGAGAAAACACAAAAAAAATGACAATTAAATTTTGAAACATAGTTTATCTTCAATTTCGACTCTTTAAAATTCAAAATTCAACTGAAAAAAAGAAAAAAAAACTTAAAAAATAATTTATGGAACATCATTAGTAATTTTTCCTGATTAAGATTAATTTTAGAATTTTGATGACATGTTTTAAATAGGTTAAAATCCAATCTACACTTTGTTAGAATATATAACAAATTGGACCAAGCTATATTTCTAACAAAGACAAATCATTATTTCTTCTAGATTTTCCAGAACAAAAATTTTAAAATAAATTCAAAAGACTTTGAAATAAGATTTAAATTTGATTCTACAGATTTTCTAGATTTGCCAGAATAATTTTTTTGAATTTTAATCATAATAAGTTTGAAGAAATATTTCACAAATATTCTTCGTCGACAAAATAGAAGCTAAAATGAAGAATTAAATTAAAAAATGTATTTATTATTCTTTACAATAAAAAAATTAAAAAAATTACTTGAACATTGATTTAAATGGTCAGGAAAGAAGAGGAAGGAATTTAAAAGGTAAAAAGGTATATGTGTTTAAAAATCCTAAAATCATTTTTAAGGTTGTATTTTTTCTCTAAAATTGTCTTTCTGAAAGTTATAAGAAGCAAAGTAAAAAAATTAATGAATTTATTTAAACAAGTGAAGACCAAGTCTTTAAAATATTTTCTTGGATTTTCAAATTCTATTTGAGTTTTGTCTCTCTTAGAATTAAAAATGTCGGGCAAAGCGAGACCAGCTTGCTAGTAAATAAATAAAATTTAAAAAATAGAGGCAGCTCACTGGTAAGTGCTGCTATTTGAGCTATTTTTAGAACAGGCCGGCGGGCTACTCATGTGGTCCTTACGGGCTACCTGGTGCCCGCGGGCACCACGTTGGTGACCCCTGATCTACAATGTAGTAAATAGTCATGAAAATAAAGAAAATGTATTGAATGAGGTGTGTCCAAACTTTTGGCCTGTACTGTATATGTGTAAAATGTGCACTCTTTTCAATGAAAATGATTCTCATGATTTTACATATGTACAGTGATTTTTGTTTTTTATTTTTTTATAAAAGGGATCTAGTCGCTTTTAAGATATATATAAGTAGTGAATATGTTTAAAACAAACTTATTTTCGGTCACCTCTCTTAAAAATGTAAGAAAGTTAAAATGAATAGGGTTGAAAAAATGTATGTACGCTTGTACTAGCATATTTAGGGTTTTTATTTATTTATTAGTGTTATTTTTGTTATATATATATATATTTTTTATTTTTTTTATTTTTTTATTTTTCTAAAAAACAAAATTCAATTGGATTTCTTAGTTTAAAGGAGCCATACGTAATAATTTCATGTCAAGTCATTATTGAATGGCCCTGATACATCAAAAGGCATTAATAAATCATGTTCTTTTCCAATACCTCTATAACTAATAACAGTAGTTCAGCCGGGATATGCTCATTTCAAAATTAGATTTACAGCCCTAAGATCTTGTTATTGTTTTAATTTCGATGCTCCGCCCTCCACCGTTTTCGTAAGAAAGTTAAAAAATGAATAGGGTTGAAAACATTTTTATGTACGCTTGTACTAGCATATTTAGGTTTTTTATTTATTTATTACTGTTATTTTTGTTATATATATATATATATATATACATATATATGTATATATATTTTTTTTTTTTACAAAATTCAATTGGATTTCTTAGTTTAAAGGAGCCATACGTAATAATTTCATGTCAAGTCATCATTAAATAGCCCTGATATGTCAAAAGGCATTAATAAATCATGTTCTTTTCCAATACCTCTATAACTAATAACAGTAGTTCAGCCGGGATATGCTCATTTCAAAATTAGATTTACAGCCCTGAAATCTTGTTATTGTTTTAATTTCAATGCCCCGCCCTCCCCCGTTTGACCAATTAGAAAGTCTGTGAGTGTGTCACATCCAGGTTGCCAGTTATGCACCGCCATCTTCGTCTGGCTACTGCCACCGGTAAAGTTACTAAACATGTCAGACTTAAGTCAATCTGAGTGATAATGTAGCAGTATTGCTAAGTGCTAAACAAGAAATACAAACATAGTAAACTCATCACTTACTGTACAATGTCTGCTCTCAGACATAGGCCGACTGATGGGATGTTTATATCTTCCCGTTTGGATAAAGAATAATCACAATGCTCACGCATGTAAAAAAAAAATAAAATAAAAAAATTATGACACAACTTCATGTCTTTCTCAGAATCTTCAGGTCTAAGTTGAATGTCAAATTCAATTTATGGTCAAATCCTTCTACTATCTAAGTGAGAGGCATGATTTATAACAGGGGTGTCCAAACTTTTTGACTTGGGGGCCGCATTGGGCTGAAAAAATTTGGCCGGAGGTCGAAAAACCGACTGGATGTAAAGTAACAATATACTGTATATACACACATATATGGCCTATACATTTTGTGTGTACACACACACATATATACATACTATTACATATCTTATTAATGTAATAGGTAATATAATTGGATATTAAGAGTATGTGAAAGTTCGACTCCTACCTTGTTTACTTCCGTGATGACATCCTTAAAGTTTTGTAATCAATCAGAAATATCAAGCAGCTAAAATGTGCCAAACATGGATAAGTGTGTAGAGAGGGTTTAGCTTTTTCCCCATCATGCATTGGAATTAAAATGGTGCAATTTAGAATTATGTGTTGTACATGGACCTTTTTTATAATCTCCACAAAGTTCAATGAGCAGTTTGTTATGCGTGACCGTGTGTGTTGACATTTTGTGTTAGTTTATTGGCGCCATGAGTAAGAAAGGTTGCTTGGATTGGGTCATAAATAAAATGCTGTGCTGTCAGCACAATGGAGCTCACATCATAGTCATTAACCTGAATTACTGACATTATCCACAAGATGGCAGCAAATGTTCAGGCAGATATGTAATTTGAAGTTGGAGGCACCCTGCGGGGAAGATTTCTTATTAAACTTGTGAGGGCCAAACTGAACACGCTGGCGGGCCGTAGTTTGGACACCCCTGATTTATTATTTAGAACAGGATGGGCAAACTACGGCCCGTTGGTCTTTTTAATCCAACCCGCCAAACATTAGAACAGAATTGAGCAAAGATCGGTTTTGAGAAATGCCACAACAAAACTGATAGTAGAGTTTGACTCACTGGCAAAAAAGGGTGATCAACAACACTAAAAGAGAATATAAGTGTTAACCCTGCAATACCATTTTTATGTTTCTTTGGTGTTCTGATATCAGGGTTTCCCACACATTCATTTATTTGTGGCGGCCCGCCACGAAAGAATTACGTCCGCCACAAATTTTTAAAAAATAAAATAAAATAAAAATTTTTTTTTTTTTAATTTATTTTTTTGTCCATTCCAGCTTCTCAGGCAAATCATATAGTTGATGTAGATGCCCATATCGGCTGTTCAGATTTACTTTATAAAAGAGAAGTGTAGGATACTTCTCTTGTTGCCTTATTTGTATTTGACTTTATTAAATGTATTTATATTAGAAACACAACATGTGTATATAACAAAGGGTGCAAAGTCTGCAGGCAGTAGGAAACACATGGTTAAGTGTAGGGAGTAAAACTGATGGCAGTCTAAAGTTCAAGATTTTTGGAGCTCTTTGTTCAGTGGATCAGATGTTTGATGAAGCTCTGTGTCTATCTACCACCACTACTGTTTTCTGTTTATTTGTTACTGACTGTGGCAGGACACCTCTGCCTCTGTTTCACTTTATGTTGCTGGTAAATAATATGGTTGTAGTAGTAGGCTAAAGTTAAATTATTTAATATGCACTAATTAAAGGGGCAGAGCTTTAAGAGACATTTTAGCTTTCATATTTTATAAGATATATTTTTTGTAAGAACCACAATTAATAAATATATTTCAGTGAATAACTTATTGTTAAAATCTGTATATAAATATGTACATAAAGTGTTGTAATTATATTGTAAAATGGATGGATGGATGGATGGATGGATGGACGTTTAAAACAAAACTGTTATTATTAATTAGTAAGTATACATTTTTTGAGCCTTTTTAGAGAAAATCAAATCATTGTAGTAAATTATGCAAATTACTCGACAATGTCATGGTGACCACGCCCACAGACACGCCCCCACAGCCACAGGTATCTTGGCAGTTTATGGGAAACACTGGATATGATATTGTTGAAAATAGATATATTATAGGTAAATAGCCCATGTTTGAGAAGTCTACTCTAAGTTCCAACAGGTATGATATGCTTTGAAATGCATCATGGGCCCTTCTGTCAATTTTCAAAAGCCAATGTGGCCCCTGGGCCAAAAAGTTTGCCCACCCCTGATCTAGAATGAACTTTTACCATCTCAGGGGCGATGCAGCAGCTCACCGGCTTAATATTTAAATAGCTGCATAAGTTGCATTACCTCTGTGATCAATGCGCCACTAAAAGTAGTTCCTCTGCGTTACCTCTTAAAGAACAACGTTGCTAATACTTAGTTATGATTCAGCTCACAACATGTAAATGGAGTATTGTTGCCGGCTTTTGGATGTATTTAAGGCTTTATGCGCATATTATAGTACTCCCATGAGCTTCATACTTCCCATATATTACAAATATTTAAAAAAAAACGTATGTGTTGTTGTCCTACATAAGGCGTGTGAATGAGAAGAACATTTCCCCAAAAATACGAATACAAAACCATTGCTCTAAGATGTTTTCAAAGAGAGGTCGTGGGAAAGAGACACTTTGCTGTGTAGAATGAATATCATGTGGGCTGCTGATAAGTTAATGTTCCAATTCATCTAATGCTCTTTTCCCTGGGAGAAGACAGTTTTGTATTTTTGTTGCCTGTAACATCATTACTTTAGTTTCCATGACATGTTATTCCAAGGATGGGAAACAAGTTAGTATACGTAGTGGGGCGTCCAAAAAAAAAAGTAGATTTTCGAATAAATGGCAAATTTTTACCTGTAACAATTCTTATTGGTAAACACATTTATTTATTTTTTTAATCTGTCCTGTCCAGACCCTTAAACAAATCATATTGTTGATGTAGATGTATATCTGTATATCTGCTGTATAGATTTGCTTTACAAGAGAGAAGTGTTGGATACTTGTCTTGTTACCTTATTTGTATTTGACTTTATTAAATGTTTGGGTAGAATTTTACTAAACAAAACCAGTTTTCTTGTAAGTAATATAGAAATGTATCAGAGCTGTTATCTATTTTATGGAGAAATGTAGTTCATCATAGAACTGGCACTCAGTGTTATTTAAAAAAAAAAAAAAAAAAAAAAAAGGATGGACGTTGAATCGAGAATCTGTCCAAAAATAACAAGAAGAAAAATGGCGGACAGAAGAGAGGGGAAGTTTACAGGTTAACTTACAGGTTGAGCTTGTTTCCCCTCTCTTCTGAGGGCAAGTGTTCCAATTGTGCAGGGTGCAATATTACTGCTTGTCATTTTAACTTCAAGAAAATTGTTTTTATACTTCCAAATCATTTTTTAACTGAAGAAAATTGTTTTTATGTTTTCAAATTGTTATTTTGTTTGCAGAAAATTGTGTTTTTACTTGTAAATATTTTTTTTAATCAAAGAAAAGTGTTTTCATACGTTTTTTTATTTGCAGAAAAAAACATTTTACCTGTAGAAAATGTATTTTTAATGGATTAAATATTTTTTTTACTTGCACCATTTTTTTTACTTGCAGAAAATCGTTTTTTGCATGTGACTCATTAAATCGTTTTCTTTTAAGTAATATAGAAATGTATCAGAGCTGTTCCTTATTTTATGGAGGAATGTAGTTCATCATAGAACTGGCACCCAGTGTTATTAAAAAAAAAAGTATGGATGTTAAATCGAGAATCTGTCCAAAAATAGCAAGAAGAAAAAAATGGCAGACAGAAGAGAGGGAAAACTTACAGGTTAATAACCTTGTCTCCCCTCTCTTCTGTCCGCCATTTTATCCCCATCATGCTTCTTCTTCTTTATTTTTTGGCGGACAGCACAATACGCAAATAAGACGGCCGTTAAATTAACGCAGCTGCACCACCTGTTGTAAAGTGTGACTTACAGGTGCTCTGAGTGCAAGTGTTCCAATTGTGCAGGGTGCAATATTACTGCTTGTCATTTTAACTTCAAGAAAATTGTTTTTATACTTGCAAATCATTTTTTAACAGAAGAAAATTGTCTTTATACTTTCCTGTCGTTGTTTTATATGCAGAAAATTTTGTTTTTACTTGTAAATTGTTTTTTTTAATAGAAGAAAAGTGTTTTTATATTTGCGAAAGGTTTTTTTATTTGCAGAAAAAAATAATTTTTACTTGCAGAAAATTTATTTTTAATTAATTAAATATTTTTTACGTGCGAATCGGGATTTTTTACTTGCACAATTATTTTTACTTATTTTTTTTACACCATTTATTTATTTTTATTCATTTTTTTGCACGTGACTCATTAAATCGTTTTGTTTTAAGTAATATAGAAATGTATCAGAGCTGTTATCTATTTTATGGAGGAATGTAGTTCATCATAGAACTGGCACCCAGTGTTATTAAAAAAAAAAGTATGGATGTTAAATCGAGAATCTGTCCAAAAATAACAAGAAGAAAAATGGACAGAAGAGAAGAAAACTTGCAGGTTAACTTACAGGTTAAGCTTGTTCCCCTCTTTCCTGTCCGCCATTTTATCCCCCATCATGCTTCTTCTTCTTTATTTTTTGGCGGACAGCACAATGTGCAAATAAGAGTAGCTCGGAAGGCCGTTAAATGGACACCACCTGTTGTAAAGTGTGACTTACAGGTGCTCTGAGTGCAAGAATATTACTGCTTTTCATTTTACCTTCAAGAAAATAGTTTTTTTTACTTGCAAATCCTTTTTTAACTGAAGAAAATAGTTTTTATACTTTCAAATTGTTGTGTTATTTGCAGAAAATTTAGATTTTACTTGTAAATAGTTTTTTTAATACAAGAAAAGTGTTTTTATACTTGTGAAAAGTTTTTTTATTTGCAGGGGAAAAAAAGTACTTGTAGAATTATTTTTTAAAATTAATTAAATATTTTTCATGTGCGAATCGTGATTTTTTTACTTGCACAATTATTTTTACTTATTTTTTTTACACCATTTTTTTTTTTTTTTACAAATTTTTTTTGCATGTGACTCATTAAATAGTTTTCTTTTAAGTAATATAGAAATGTATCAGAGCTGTTATCTATATTATGGAGGAATGCAGTTCATCATAGAACTGGCACCCAGTGTTATTAAAAAAAAGTATTGATTTTGAATCGAGAATCGATTCTGTATCTAATCATTACCCGCAAGAATTGAATGGTGTGGTGCCCAAAGATTCCCAGCCCTAATACTGAGGCCCTTCCTTGAATTGTTCCATCACTTTTTAATGCTGCATACTTCTTACTTAGACGACTTTTATAACTCTACTGTACACGTCTCCTCCCCACAGGCATTCTCCTCCAGGAGGAGAAGATCAACTCTGTCTTCCTGCTCTACCTGATGTCCATCCCCAGCTTCTGCATCCTGGCCTTGGCCGCCCTGGCCCTGGAGAACTGGGCCCTGCTGGAGTCGCCGCTCCACTACGACCGGCACCTGTGGCTCTTCATCCTGCTCAGCTGCCTGGGCTCGGTGCTGTACAACCTGGCCAGCTGCTGCGTCATCACGCTCACCTCCGCCGTCACCCTGCACATCCTGGGCAACCTCAACGTGGTGGGCAACCTGCTGCTGTCCCAGCTGCTGTTCGGCACCGAGCTGTCCGCCCTGAGCTGCGCCGGCGCCGCGCTCACGCTCTCCGGCATGCTCATCTATCAGAACTCTGAGCTCATCGTCCGCTACATGGACACGCGCAGAGCCAAGACAAACGGCGCGCTGGAGCGGGACGGGACGCAAAGAACAGAGGCGGACAAGACAGCCTGAGCTCCAGGAAGTGGTCCCATGCAGCTGACCTTATAAGGTGATGTTGTGCCAGAGTAGTCATCCCCTCCTCACTGTGCCATTGTACTGTCCCACGGAGGCTGGAAGAAACCATTTATTTTTATTTACTTGATTTGACAAAATGGCAAGCCCTTCCTCTCCTTTTATTTGCACTCCGACATCAACACACACGAGCACACTTCGACTCCTCGGATACCTGGCGTCCACTTGTCCCTCCCACTCCACTGTGAGTGGAGCGCCTAACCTGGAGTGAACCACACTGTTACACGACTCCCTGCTTTTGCCTTGTTCTGGGAAATGTGTCAACCCCCCTACTCTTTAAGCACAAACAAAAAAGGAGTGCCGCGTCCTGCTCGAGACGGACCCACATTCGGAGTTCCAAATCGAGTGCACGGGTCTCTGGAGATTTCCCTCAATTATTTCTGTCACTTCAGCCTCCCATCTTGGATCCAAACAGTGTCACTTCACACTAAAGGACGTTTGTTACAATTTACAGCACATCTTCCAAGCGGACTCCTGCTGGACAAAGCCTATTTAAATATTGTTTTTAATCGACATTTTATGAACGAACCATTTATCGCCACTCTTTTGAATATGTAAGCAAAAAAAAAAAAAAAGAAGTATTTATTATATTTGAATCGCCATGGCAATCACTGGCATTGTTGTCTCGCACCAGTCCAACATTTGGACTCTCTTCCTCATTCTATTTGATAGGGGTGTAACGGTACACAAACATTTCTGTTCGGTACGTACCTCGGTTTAGAGGTCACGGTTCGGTTCGTTTTCGGTACAGTAAGAAAATACAAAATATACATTTTTTTGGTTATTTATTTACCAAATTTGTAAATAATGGCTTTATCCTTTTAACATTGGGAACATATTTTCATACTTGCCAACCTTGAGACCGCCAATATCGAGAGGTGGGGGCGGGGCGTGGTCGGGGGTGGGGCGGGGGGCGTAGTTGGTGGCGTGGTTAATAGGGGAATATATTTAAGCTAGAATTCACCAACTCAAGTATTTCATATATATATATATATATATATATATGTATGAAATACTCGACTTTCAGTGAATTCTAGCTATTTATATATATATATATATATATATATATATATATATATATATATATATATATATGTATATGTATATATTATTATACATATAAATAAAATAAATACTTGAATTTCAGTGTTCTGGAGGCTATCCAGTAGATGGCAGTATTGTCCTGTTTAAGAGTGTCACAACATTGCTGTTTACGGCAGACGAACTGCTTTACGGTAGACTAAACGTGACTGCTGTTGTTGTGTGTTGTTGTCGCGCTGGGAGGACGTTAATGAAACTGCCTAACAATAAACCCACATAAGAAACCAAGAACTCGCCCTCGATCATTCTACAGTTATGACGTCATTGGGCAGGCAAGCTGTTTATAATGTGGGAAAGCGGACGTGAGAACAGGCTGTCCCCACTCAGGTCCACATTGAGCTGGAGGGGGCGTGGCCTCCAGCTCCGGCTGAATACCGGGAGTTTGTCGGGAGAAAATTTCTGCCGGGAGGTTATCGGGAGAGGCGCTGAATACCGGGAGTCTCCTGGTAAAAACGGGAGGGTTGGCAAGTATGCTATAATAATTCTGCCCAAAAATAGAAATAGCTGTGTGTGTGATGGATGTGAGCCACCACTAGGCTGATCAGTGCAACAGCAGGCAGTCATGAATGCTAAGGATAATAATAACATACCCTAACCATTACCAGGGTTAATGTGGTCAACATATATAAAATAAAAACTAAATAAGATAAGGCTCAGAATGGTTTCTTAACAAAACCTTTCTACATGTAAAGTGCTCTTTTCGATTGATTGATTGAGACTATCACTACCGTATTTTTCGGAGTATAAGTCGCCCCGGCCGAAAATGCATAGTAAAGAAGGAAAAAAACATATATAAGTCGCATTTTTTGGGGAAATGTATTTGATAAAAGCCAACACCAAGAATAGACATTTGAAAGGCAATTTAAAATAAATAAAGAATAGTGAACAACAGGCTGAATAAGTGTACGTTATATGAGGCATAAATAACCAACTGAGAAGGTGCCTGGTATGTTAACGTAACATATTATGGTAAGAGTCATTCAAATAACTATAACATATAGAACATGCTATACGTTTACCAAACAATCTGTCACTCCTAATCGCTAAATCCCATGAAATCTTATACGTCTAGTCTCTTACGCGAATGAGCTAAATAATATTATTTGATATTTTACGGTAATGTGTTAATCATTTCCCACATAAGTCGCTCCTGAGTATAAGTCGCACCCCCAGCCAAACTATGAAAAAAAACTGCGATTTATAGTCCGAAAAATACGGTAGTAGATTGCACAGTACAGTACATATTCCGTACAATTGACCACTAAATGGTAACACCCAAATACGTTTTTCAACTCGTTGAAGTCGGGGTCCACGTTAATCAACATTAAACTGCCTCAAGTTGTTGCTCAGATTAAATAAAATGTCAAAACTTTTCTTCTACATATAAAAAGGGCAACATCAAACAGTTTCAAGTCAGTTTATCCACATTGTCTGCAGAAATCAAAAATCTAGTTTTTAATGCAATATTGTCTTAAATCTGCTGCTATAAAAACATTTGTTATTGCTTTAGCCCTGCCTGACTCGCCAAGGAGAGGCTGCTTGAATGCTGTTTGCACCACGCTCGTCTTTCTCGTCGTTGAAGCGATGTTCACTTGGGGGTGGTGACGCTTCAAGTGGGTTCGCATGTTTGACGTGTTGGCAGAAGCATACCTTACCGCTGCCGAACAATGTCGGCAAACCGCTTTCGCTTTGTTGTCGTAGCCCGGTCGCTGCCAGCATGCCGTGTGGTGTGCATTGTTTACACAACGTGCGGTACACCTCCGAACCGAACCGAACCCCCCGTACCGAAACGGTTCAATACAAATACACGTACCGTTACACCCTTACTATTTGATGATGTAGCGTGGACAAACCTGTTACCGGTTCTGCACTAGTTTGTGGTAGTCAGGCGGAATGCTGCTTTCTTTTATGGGGGAATGTTGATACAGATACGGTATGCCAAATGTTTACTTCTGTTGTAGCGTTTTCATTGCACTGTTTGTGTTGTCAAACTGGTTCCACACCAGAGAAAGAGAAAAGCCATGACGTTTATTATTTGTGTTTACCTCATGTTCTGCAGTGTAACGTACCGACTGCTAACCCTTAAAGGTTAGACGCACCCATTTCACAGTGCATGGCAATAAAAACATGGCTGTCGTGTATCAATGCGCTACTGAATACCTCAGAAATGAGTCATTTTAACCAGTCGTTCAAGCATAAAACATTTGAAAGGCAGCAATTAACTGACATTTTGGAATGTGTGGCGCACTGACCAGGTTTAATTGAACCCCTTTTCTTTTCTTCCTGAGTGTAGTGATTGTACATGTTATTTTATTGGATGTTTTACTGTGGTACCGCTTCATGAATGCATCACGCCTTATCCCGACATTCATGCCTTCTTGTAGAATGTTTTCATTTTGTGGTTAAGGGGCAAACACAATCTGCTGTTTCATCATTAGTAATAAATAACCTGGCACACGTACATTGACTGATACAACTGCTTTGTCACCTTCTTCTTTTGTGCCATCCATTTATGGAGTGAAATGACTGCCAAAATGCCACAAACACACTCAAATGTTTTTACTCAAGCCAAAAAAATGTTCAGTTGAAAAAATATTTGCATGCATAAAAACAATTTTCTTTCTGTTTAAAAAAAAAAAAAAAAGATTTGCAAGTTTAAAAACTGTTTTCTTCAAGTGAAAACTTTTGGCAGTAATATTCCACACTGTGTGATCCACACACTCAGAGCACCTGAAATTGGCACTCTATGACAGGAGCCAATTTAAGGCCGTCAGAGCTATTATTTGCGCATGGTGCCATCCACCAAAAATAACAAGAAAAATGGCGAACAGAAGAGAGGGGAAACTTACAGGTTAAAGGCCTACTGAAACCCACTACTACCGACCACGCAGTCTGATAGTTTATATATCAATGATGAAATCTTAACATTATAACACATGCCAATACGGCCGGGTTAACTTATAAAGTGACATTTTAAATTTGCCGCTAAACTTCCGGTTCGAAACGCCTCTGAGGATGACGTATGCGCGTGACGTAGCCCGACGAACACGGGTATGCCTTCCACATTGAAGCCGATACGAAAACGCTCTGTTTTCATTTCATAATTCCACAGTATTCTGGACATCTGTGTTCGTGAATCTGTTTCAATCATGTTCATTGCATTATGGAGAAGGAAGCCAAGCAAGCAAAGAAGAAAGTTGTCGGTGCGAAATGGACGTATTTTTCGAACGTAGTCAGCCACAACAGTACACAGCCGGCGCTTCTTTGTTTACATTCCCGAAAGATGCAGTCAAGATGGAAGAACTCGGATAACAGAGACTCTAACCAGGAGGACTTTTGATTTGGATACACAGACGCCTGTAGAGAACTGGGACAACACAGACTCTTACCAGGATTACTTTGATTTGGATGACAAAGACGCAGACGTGCTACTGTGAGTATGCAGCTTTGGCTTTTTTTTGCGTATGTACGTAACTTTTTTAAAATATATAAGCTTTATGAACCTTGGGTTAGGTGAACGGTCTTTTGGGCTGAGTGATTGTGTGTGTTGATCATGTGTTTGAATTGTATTGGCGTGTTCTATGGAGCTAGGAGCTAGCAGAGGAGCTAGGAGCTAGCATAACACGTACCGTACCGTAAGTGCGCGTCACGTACGTAACTTTTTAAAAATATATAAGCTTTATGAACCTTGGGTTAGGTGAACGGTCTTTTGGGCTGAGTGATTGTGTGTGTTGATCGGGTGTTTGAATTGTATTGGCGTGTTCTATGGAGCTAGGAGCTAGCAGAGGAGCTAGGAGCTAGCATAACAAACACGCAGGTGTTATTATGCAGGATTAATTTGTGGCATATTAAATATAAGCCTGGTTGTGTTGTGGCTAATAGAGTATATATATGTCTTGTGTTTATTTACTGTTGTAGTCATTCCCAGCTGAATATCAGGTACCGTGAGTATGCAGCCTTGGCTGCTAAACATTCGATAACTTGACCGTATGTGCGCGTCACGTACGTAACTTTTTAAAAATATATAAGCTTTATGAACCTTGGGTTAGGTAAACGGTCTTTTGGGCTGAGTGATTGTGTGTGTTGATCAGGTGTTTGAATTGTATTGGCGTGTTCTATGGAGCTAGGAGCTAGCAGAGGAGCTAGGAGCTAGCATAACAAACACGCAGGTGTTTTTATGCAGGATTAATTTGTGGCATATTAAATATAAGCCTGGTTGTGTTGTGGCTAATAGAGTATATATATGTCTTGTGTTTATTTACTGTTGTAGTCATTCCCAGCTGAATATCAGGTCACCCCCGGCTCTCACAGCATCTTCCCTATCTGAATAGCTTCAACTCCCCACTAGTCCTTCACTTGCACTTTACTCATCCACAAATCTTTCATCCTCGCTCAAATTAATGGGGAAATTGTCGCTTTCTCGGTCCGAATCTCTCTCACTTCATGCGGCCATCATTGTAAACAATAGGGAACTTTGCGTATATGTTCAACTGACTACGTCACGCTACTTCCGGTAGGTGCAAGCCTTTTTTTTATCAGATACCAAAAGTTGCAATCTTTATCGTCGTTGTTCTATACTAAATCCTTTCAGCAAAAATATGGCAATATCGCGAAATGATCAAGTATGACACATAGAATAGATCTGCTATCCCCGTTTAAATAAAAAAAATTCATTTCAGTAGGCCTTTAAGCTTGTTTACCCTCTCTTCTGTGCGCCATTGTTTCCCCCATCATGCTTCTTCTTCTGTATTTTTTGGCGGACAGCAAAATCCGCAAATAAGACGGCCGTTAAATGGACTCAGCAGCACCACCTGTTGTAAAGTGTGACTTACAGGTGCTCTGAGTGCAAGTGTTCCAATTGTGCAGGGTGGAATTTTACTGCTTGTCATTTTAACTTCAAGAAAATTGTTTTTTTACTTGCAAAAAATGTTTTAACTGAAGAAAATTGTTTTTTTTAACTTTCAAATCGTTTTTTTATTTACAGAAAATTGTGTTTTACTTGTAAATTGTTTTTTTAATCGAAGAAAAGTGTTTTTATACTTGTGAAATGTTTTTTTATTTGCATAAAAAAATCTGACTTGCAGGAAATGTCTTTTTAGTCGATTAAATATTTTTTTTTACTTGCGAATAATTTTTTTTACTCACAGAAAATTAGTTTTCTCTGTTTGCAGGAAATGGATTCATTCTTGCACTTCGCTCTTTTTACTTGCAGAATATAGTTGTTTTTTTTAGTTGCAGATTGTTTTTTTACATGCAGAAAATAGTTATTTTTACTTGTCTTTTTTTTATTGAAGAAAAGTGTTTTTAAACTTGCAAATAATTTTTTTACTTGCAGAAAATGTTTTTTTAATTGAAAATATTTGGGGTTTTTTTTCTTGCGGATTGTTTTTTTACATGCAGAAAATAGTTATTTTTACTTGTCTTTTTTTTATTGAAGAAAAGTGTTTTTATACTTGCGAATCATTTTTTTTACTTGCAGAAAATGTTTTTTTAATTGAAAATATTAGTTTTTTTTAACTTGCGGATTGTTTTTTTTACATGCAGAAAATAGTTATTTTTACTTGTCTTTTTTTTATTGAAGAAAAGTGTTTTTATACTAGCGAATTATTTTTTTTACTTGCTAAAAATGTTTTTTTAATTGAAAAAAAATGTTTTTTTAATTGAAAAAAAATAAATTTTTAATTGAAAAAAAATGTTTTTTTAATTGAAAAAAAATAAATTTTTAATTGAAAAAAAATAAATTTTTAATTGAAAAAAAAAAAGTTTAATTGAAAAAAAAAATTCAATTAAAAAACAATTTTTTTTTCAATTAAAAAATTTTTTTTTTTACTTGTGAATCTTTATTTACTTGCAGAATTTTTTTTTTTATCCGCAAAAAAGTTTTTAACTACTCGCAAAAAAATTATTTTTTTTCTTGCACATTTTATTTTTACTTGCAGAATTTTTGTTTTTACTTGTGAATTATTTTTTAAATTGGAGAAAAATTGTCTTCTTTATTTGCAAATATTTGGGCGTGAGTAAAAACATTTTTGTGTGTTTGTGGACTTTTGGCAGTAATTTCACTCCATATTAAATGTTCACCAATGGTTTTTAAGTGAGTTTTGTTGCTGTGTTTTTGGATTGCCTTAAATTTTTGATTGGGGCAAAAATAGGCTGCCTGTACCCCAAATTGTCAACACTTGGTTTTCCACGTGAGTAATGTGTCCGCTGCATTCCCAAAGGATGTCGTTTGTCATGCGAGAATTGAACAGTTTGTCTTTTTTTTCCTGAAGCAGGGTCCAGAGGAAGATGACAGAGACAGATGGAGGCGGTGACGTGGGTCTCCCTCCTCATCCTCCATTGTGCCTTCCTGGGTGGTGATGTCATCAGAACCATGCATCCTTATGAGGAGCAGTGCTGAGAGGTGACCCGTCAGGAGAAGTTAAGAGCAGGTGAGTGACTCCTGCATTAAACAGACTATTTTCCCACCCATTGCTTTATTAGGCTTTCCCCTTTTGCTTGTGTTATCAGATTCCTGCAGCGACTGCGAGTCTCTCTCTCTCTCCCTGCTCCATTACTATATTTGTACGTGTTTTTGAAGCACTCGGCCCGTCGCTGAGTTACAGTTCAGCATGTTTCTCTTTTCAGTTTACATTCTTCTTACTTAAGCAGACTGAGAGCCCAGGAATGCACCACTTGCTGCTCCCTCGTCGTCTCCTTCACTTTTGAATACATTCAAGCCAATTAATCCACCTTAAAAAGTGGCCTCAGGGATGGAGTCCACACCTGAAGATGGAGCCGTTGTGTGCGTGACCAGCGAGGGACTCGCCGCCATTGAGGATGAGGAGGTTCTGAACAAAATGGTGAGCGAGCAAACAGCACATTATTAGCTACCCTATTTAGCAGTCTCCATAGTTCCGCCTTTATGCGCAGATTTGCCTTGATTGAACTAAATCTGATATCGTAGGTTATAATCTTTATATAATAAAATATCCCAAATATTAGGAACAGTGCTCAACAAATAAATACCACTGCATTTATTTGTTGAGCACTGTAAAAAAGCAAATAAAATGGAAACAGTACATTTGTATACGAGTAAGAATAACAATGCTTAATGAAGAAAACAATAAATGATAAGAATACATAGAGGACAATAATAATAATGTAAATAATAAGACAAACATGAAAATACATTTACGTTTTGGATGTGAGGCAAATTCAACTAAACCCTGTTTTTTGATTATATAAATAAACAAACTGGTTAGCCAGAAATCCAAATGGAAATCTATTTTAATGTTGTTCTAATTGTGTAGTATTTTATTTTCATATTTTAGTTCGATATCCCACTTTCTGCTTTGCATTGTGTGTGTGTGTGTGTGTGTGTGTGTGTGTGTGTGTGTGTGTGTGTGTGTGTGTGATCCAAATATACACACATACAGATCCAAATACACACACACACACGCACACACACATTCATATACGTAGACACACACACACACACATATACATACATAATGTATATACACATATATATATATATATATATATATATATATATATATATATATATATATATATATATATATATATATATATATATATATATATTTATATATATATATATATATATTAGGGGTCTGGGAAAAAATCGATTCGAATTCGAATCGCCATTCTCACGTTGTGCGATTCAGAATCGATTCTCATTTTTAAAAAATAGTAGTTTTTAAAAAAAAAAATTATTTAAAAAAATATATATATTTTTATATTTTTATTTTTTAATCAATCCAACAAAACAATAAACAGCAATACCATAACAATGCAATCCAATTCCAAAACCAAACCCGACCCAGCAACACTCAGAACTGCAATAAACAGAGCAATTGAGAGGAGACACAAACACCACACAGAACAAACCTTAAGTAGTGAAACAAAAATGAATATTATCAACAACAGTATCAATATTAGTTACAATTTCAACATAGCAGTGATTAAAAATCCCTCATTGACATTATCATTAGACATTTATAAAAAAAATTAAAAAAGAACAATACACTTGCATCGCATCTCATAAGCTTGACAACACACTGTGTCCAATATTTTCACAAAGATAAAATAAGTCATATTTTTGGTTCATTTAATAGTTAAAACAAATGTACATCATTGCAATCAGTTGATAAAACATTGTCCTTTACAATTATAAAAGTTTTTTACAAAAATCTACTACTCTGCTTGCATGTCAGCAGACTGGGGTAGATCCTGCTGAAATCTATGTATTCCATGAATAGAGAATCCTTTTCAATCTTGGCAAAAATCTTAGCCACACGATTATCAAAGGTAATAGGAAAATTAATTCATCCTGACCAAACTGGCTTCATGGAAGGTCGACAATCTTCAGACAATACAAGGAAATTGTTTAATGTTATTTACTATGCTAGAAGTCTCCCTTATACCACAGCAGTATGTACTGTTGATGCGCATAAACTGCTCATTTATGTTTTGCACATTACGTAAATTTGGATTTGGAGATAATTTTATACAATGGATTAAGATGCTTTATACAAGGCCCATGGCATCAATCAAAACCAATAATCATATTTCCGAACCTTTTTCGTTAAAAAGAGGAGTAAAACAGGGATGTCCTGCATCTGGATTATTATTTAATTTGGTTATTGAACCCTTAGCTGCAAAAATAAGAAGTGAAAATAATATTAATGTTATAAATATTGGCTCTCAGTATAATAAGCTATCGATGTATTGTGACGACATAATTCTCTACCTGTCACATGTTAACTCCTCTCTACACTATATCAATAATGTCGTCACTGAATATGGCTGTTTATCAGGGTATAAAGTCAATTGGGACAAATGTGAAATATTACCACTTAACACTGCAAGAACTCACAAGTTCAGAACTCCAAAATTGGGTTTGGTTTTGAAGTTGTATTGCATTATTATGGTATTTTTGTGTATTGTTTTCATTTAAAAAAATATATATATATATCGTTTTTGAATCGAGAATCGTGTTGAATTGAAAAAAAATCGATTTTGAATCGAATCGTGACCCCAAGAATCAATTCTGAATTGAATCGTGGGACACCCAAAGATTCCCAGCCCTAATATATATATATATATATATATATATATATATATATATATATATATATATATATATATATATATATATATATATATATATATATATATATATATATATACTACCGTTCAAAAGTTTGGGGTCACCCAAACAATTTTGTGGAATAGCCTTTATTTCTAAGAACAAGAATAGACTGTCGAGTTTCAGATGAAAGTTCTCTTTTTCTGGCCATTTTGAGCGTTTAATTGACCCCACAAATGTGATGCTCCAGAAACTCAATCTGCTCAAAGGATGGTCAGTTTTGTAGCTTCTGTAACGAGCTAAAGTGTTTTCAGATGTGTGAACATGATTGCACAAGGGTTTTCTAATCATCAATTAGCCTTCTGAGCCAATGAGCAAACACATTGTACCATTAGAACACTGGAGTGATAGTTGCTGGAAATGGGCCTCTATACACCTATGTAGATATTGCACCAAAAACCAGACATTTGCAGCCAGAATAGTCATTTACCACATTAGCAATGTAGAGAGTGTATTTCTTTAAAGTTAAGACTAGTTTAAAGTTATCTTCATTGAAAAGTACAGTGCTTTTCCTTCAAAAATAAGGACATTTCAATGTGACCCCAAACTTTTGAACGGTATTGTGTATATATATATATATATATATATATATATATATATATATATATATATATATATATATATATATATATATATATATATATACATATATTGTAATTATTATTATTTTTTACTCCTGTCCAGCTATTCAGACAAATCAGGATGTAGATGATCCATATCTGCTGTACAGATTTACTTTACACAGGAGAAGTGTGGGATACTTCTCCTGTTGCCTTATTTGTATTTGTCTTTATTAAATGGATTTATATTATTATTTGGCGAAGGAGGGGATAGAAAGAGAAAAGAAGGAAGACAGATGGGAAAATTGCGGGGACAAGAGGGTGATAAGACAGGGGGACAACAACAACCACCAGAGTACGGCCCATAGGCCACCCAGAGAGCCCAACCCAAGGCAGCGGGTGCGGCGCCCAGGGAACAAGGAACCACCTGCCCCACGCAGCCAGGCCGGCCAGCAACGGGAGCCCAAGAGCCGGCCTGGAGGGGCCAGCAGCGGGCCATAGACGGACGCGCCTAGCAGAGGACAAGGCACGGGAGAAGCAGGAGACAGCCAGCGGGCATGAATATCACAAGCATTTATTCTGCTAGAAATATCACAGATTACAGCTGGGATATATTATCAAGTCAAATTCAAACTAATGACAACATTTAACCCCTCGACACCATTTTAAGCGTTTGTGTGTTTTAAGCTGGACAATGCTGACACTTTTGAAGAGCGAAGACTCATCCGTGCTGCGTTGAGGGACCTGCTCAAGAAAAAGAGAGGTTGGTGTTAACTCCAGCACGTCTATTGACATCTTTTAGAAAAAAAAAAAAAAACAATCCTCCTCCATGTCTACTCAAGACAAGCGGGAGCAGGAGCGAGGGTCCCGGCAGCAGGACTTGAGGCAAGCCCTGGGCAAAAGAAGCGGAGGAGGAGGAGGAGGAGGAGGAGGAAGAGGAGGAGTTGCTGGCACCGGAAGAGCAGCAATGAAGTCCACCACAAACTGTGACTCACTTTGACTAACACTTCTTAGAACCACTGCCTGACTAAACGTTTCATTCTTGACTTTTTTCATTAGGCCCACCTGACGCCTCCACTACAGCAGGAGGGTGAGTCACACGCCTGTTTCTTTCTTTTCATAGATTTATATTTAATACAGAGTCATGTGTTCAATCATCACATAATCCTTATAGCTGTTCCTCAGTAA
Organism: Entelurus aequoreus; assembly: GCF_033978785.1. NCBI lineage: Eukaryota > Metazoa > Chordata > Actinopteri > Syngnathiformes > Syngnathidae > Entelurus > Entelurus aequoreus. The sequence continues at coordinate 11,512,230 of NC_084751.1, read as the reverse complement.
ACTGCCAATATTTATTCCAGGCACTTTTAACACGGTCCTATTTGAACTCTGCCTGGCAACAAGGGACCACACGCTTCACAATATTTTTGTCATGAATTTCCATTTCCTCAAATAATTTTTTCGATTTTACAAACTTTTTTATTTTTTTTAGTTCCGAGTTTAAATGTTTTGACAGCTTTACAGATGCCAGGTGTGCTCTGCAGGCACTTTTAAGGACAATAACACATAGTAAAAGTAAGCACATGAACCAGTCTGTTTCACACACCTGGCAATTATATGACTCTAAGGCGGGGGTCGGCAACCCGCGGCTCTAGAGCCGCATGAGGCTCTTTAGCGCCGCCCTAGTGGCTCTCTGGAGATTTTTCAAAAATGTATGAAGAATGGAAAAAGATGAGGGGAAAAAAAGATATATTTTTTTGTTTTAGTATGGTTTCTGTAGGAGGACAAACATGACACAAACCTCCCTAATTGTTATAAATCACTCTGTTTATATTAAACATGCTTCACTGATTCGAGTATTTGGCGAGCGCCGTTTTGTCCTACTAATTTTGGCGGTCCTTGAACTCACCGTATTGTTTGTTTCCATGTATAACTTTCTCCGACTTTCTAGGACGTGTTTTATGCCACTTCTTTTTCTGTCTCATTTTGTCCACCCAACTTTTAACGTTGTGCGTGAATACACAAAGGTGAGTTTTGTTGATGTTATTGACTTGTGTGGAGTGCTAATCAGACATATTTGGTCACTGCATGACTGCAAGCTAATCGATGCTAACATGCTATTTAGGCTAGCGATATGTACATATTGCATCATTATGCCTCATTTGTAGCTATATTTGAGGTCATTTAGTTTCCTTTAAGTCCTCTTAATTAAATTTATATCTCATGACACATGAAATATGGCTTTTAATTTGTTGCGGCTCCAGACCGATTTGTTTTTGTATTTTTGGTCCAATATGGCTCTTTCAACATTTTGGGTTGCCGACCCCTGGTGTATGGCGTCTATTAAAATAGCTCAAATAAATTAAAAAAACCATATAAAAAATGTGCCTGGTGATTAACAGAAGCCAAAATATACATTTTTAAATATTAAAAGGTGCCTGATGATTAATTGGGGTATGGTGGCCAGTGTTTCCCATAAGCTGCCAAGATACCTGTGGCGGTGGGGGCGTGGCTATGGGTGTGGTCACCGTGACATCATCGAGTAATTTGCATAATTTACTACAATGATTTGATTTTCTCTAAAAAGGCTAAAAAATTACAACACTTTATGTACATATTTATATACAGATTTTAACAATAAGTTATTCACTGAAATATATTTATTAATTGTGGTTCTTACAAAAAATATATCTTATAAAATATAAAAGCTAAAATGTCTCAAAGCTCTGCCCCTTTAATTAGTGCATACTAAATAATTTAACTTTAGCCTACTACTACAACCATATTATTTACCAGCAACATAAAGTGAAACAGAGGCAGAGGTGTCCTGCCACAGTCAGTAACAAATAAACAGAAAACAGTAGTGGTGGTAGATAGACACAGAGCTTCATCAAACATCTGATCCACTGAACAAAGAGCTCCAAAAATCTTGAACTTTAGACTGCCATCAGTTTTACTCCCTACACTTAACCATGTGTTTCCTACTGCCTGCAGACTTTGCACCCTTTGTTATATACACATGTTGTGTTTCTAATATAAATACATTTAATAAAGTCAAATACAAATAAGGCAACAAGAGAAGTATCCTACACTTCTCTTTTGTAAAGTAAATCTGAACAGCCGATATGGGCATCTACATCAACTATATGATTTGTCTGAAAAGCTGGAGAAGACCAAAAAAAAATAAAAAAAAAATGTTTTTTTAATTTAAAAAAAAAAAATAATAATTTATTTGTGGCGGACGTAATTCTTTCGTGGCGGGCCGCCACAAATAAATGAATGTGTGGGAAACCCTGGTGGCTATTAAAACTCCACCGTTTTAATATAAAAACATGCCTGGTGGTTGTTTGGTGCATGCAAGTTAATAAAGTTGAGGCATAAATTCCCATTTTTTCATATAGAAACATGCCTGGGGATTATTTGGGGCATGGTTTCTATTAAAACGGAGGCAAACCACTCCTTTTTTAAATATAAAAGCAAGCCTGGTGATGTAATGGGCTATGGTGTCTATTAAAACAGAAGCCAACATTCCCATTTTGTCATTAAAAATGTGCCTGGAGAGTATTTGTGGTAGGGTGTCTATTGAAACAGGCCAAAATTCACCCCTTTTTTCATATATAACATGCCTGCAGATTAATTGGGGTATGGCGTCTAATAAAAAGATGGCTAAAAATCCCCCTTTTTTAAATTTAAAAACGGGTTATTTGGTGCATGTACGCAGCTTATAAAATCGGCGCAGAAATTCCCATTTTATCGTATAAAAATGCTTGGGGATTAATTGGGGTATGGTGTCTATTAAAACATAGGCTAAAAAATCCCTCTTTTAATTAAAAAAAAAACGTGCCTGGTGGTTGTTTGATGCATGCAAGTTAATAAAGTTGAGGCATAAATTCCCATTTTGTCATATAGAAACATGCCTGGGGGTTATTTGGGGCATGGTTTCTATTAAAACGGAGGCAAAACTCTCCTTTTTTAAATATACAAGCAAGCCTGGTGATCTAATGGGCTATGGTGTCTATTAAAACAGAAGCCAACATTCCCATTTTGTCATTAAAAATGTGCCTGGAGAGTATTTGTGGTAGGGTGTCTATTGAAACAGGCCAAAATTCACCCCTTTTTTCATATATAACATGCCTGCGGATTAATTGGGGTATGGCGTCTATTAAAAAGATGGCTAAAAATCCCCCTTTTTTTTCATTTAAAAGCGGGTTATTTGGTGCATGTATGCAGCTAATAAAATCGGCGCAGAAATTCCCATTTTATCATATAAAAATGCTTGGGGATTAATTGGGGTTTGGTGTCTATTAAAACATAGGCTAAAAAATCCCTCTTTTAATAAAAAAAAACGTGCCTAGTGGTTATTTGGTGCATGCAGGCAGCTAATAAAGTTGAGGCAGAAATTCCCATTTTTTTCATATAGAAACATGCCTGGGGATTATTTGGGGTATGGCATCTTTTAAAACGGTGGTCGAAATTCCCCATTCCTCATACAAAACATGCCTGGGGATTAATTGGGGTATGGTGTCTATTAAAAGAGAGGTAAAATTTCCCCTTTTCTCACATAAAACATGCCTGGGTATTAATTTGGGTATGGCATCTACTAAAACAGTGGCCAAAAGTCCCCTTTTTTCATATAACACATGCCTGGGGATTAATTGGGTTATGTCGTCTATTAAAACAGTGGCCAAAGTTCCTTCTTTTTTTTCACATAAAACATGCCTGGGGATTAATTGGGGTATGGCATTTATTAAAACAGTGGTCAAAATTCCCCTTTTTTCACATAAAACATGCCTGGGGATTAATTGGGGTATGGCGTCTATTAAAACAGAGGCCACAATTTCCCCTTTTTTCATATAAAACATGCCTGGGAATTAATTGGGGTATGGCATATTTTAAAACTGTGGCCAAAATTCCCCCTTTTTTCATATAAAACATGCCTGGGGATTAATTGGGGTATGGTGTCTATTATAACTGAGGTCAAATGTTCCATTTTCTCACATAAAACATGCCTGGATATTAATTTGGGTATGGCATCTACTAAAACAGTGGCCAAAATTCCCCTTTTTTCATATAAAACATGCCTGGGGATTAATTTGGGTATGGCATCTACTAAAACAGTGGCCAAAATTCCCCTTTTTTCATATAAAACATGCCTGGGGATTAATTGGGGTATGGCGTCTATTAAAACAGTGGCCAAAATTTAATTATATTTTTTTCACATTAAACATGCCGGGGGATTAATTGTGGTATGGCATCTATTAAAACAGAGGCCAAAATTTCCCCTTTTTTCATATAAAACATGCCTGGGGATTAATTGGGGTATGGCATCTTTTAAAACAGTGGCCAAAATTCCCCCTTTTTTCATATAAAACATGCCTGGGGATTAATTGGGGTATGGCATATTTTAAAACTGTGGCCAAAATTCCCCCTTTTTTCATATAAAACATGCCTGGGGATTAATTGGGGTATGGTGTCTATTATAACTGAGGTCAAATGTTCCATTTTCTCACATAAAACATGCCTGGGGATTAATTTGGGTATGGCATCTACTAAAACAGTGGCCAAAATTCCCCTTTTTTCATATAAAACATGCCTGGGGATTAATTGGGGTATGGCGTCTATTAAAACAGTGGCCAAAATTTAATTATATTTTTTTCACATTAAACATGCCTGGGGATTAATTGTGGTATGGCATCTATTAAAACAGAGGCCAAAATTTCCCCTTTTTTCATATAAAACATGCCTGGGGATTAATTGGGGTATGGCATCTTTTAAAACAGTGGCCAAAATTCCCCCTTTTTTCATATAAAACATGCCTGGGGATTAATTGGGGTATGGCATATTTTAAAACTGTGGCCAAAATTCCCCCTTTTTTCATATAAAACATGCCTGGGGATTAATTGGGGTATGGTGTCTATTATAACTGAGGTCAAATGTTCCATTTTCTCACATAAAACATGCCTGGGGATTAATTTGGGTATGGCATCTACTAAAACAGTGGCCAAAATTCCCCTTTTTTCATATAAAACATGCCTGGGGATTAATTGGGGTATGGCGTCTATTAAAACAGTGGCCAAAATTTAATTATATTTTTTTCACATTAAACATGCCTGGGGATTAATTGTGGTATGGCATCTATTAAAACAGAGGCCAAAATTTCCCCTTTTTTCATATATAACATGCCTGCGGATTAATTGGGGTATGGCGTCTATTAAAAAGATGGCTAAAAATCCCCCTTTTTTTAATTTAAAAACGGGTTATTTGGTGCATGTACGCAGCTAATAAAATCGGCGCAGAAATTCCCATTTTATCATATAAAAATGCTTGGGGATTAATTGGGGTATGGTGTCTATTAAAACATAGGCTAAAAAATCAATTTTTTCATATAAAACATGCCTGGGGATTAATTGGGGTATGGCATCTTTCAAAACAGTGGCCAAAATTCCCCCTTTTTTCATATAAAACATACCTGGGGATTAATTGGGGTATGGTGTCTATTATAACAGGTCAAATGTCCCCTTTTCTCACATAAAACATGCCTGGATATTAATTTGGGTATGGCATCTACTAAAACAGTGGCCAAAATTCCCCTTTTTTCATATAAAACATGCCTGGGGATTAATTGGGTTATGGTGTCTATTAAAACAGTGGCCAAAATTTAATTATATATTTTTCACATAAAACATGCCTGGGGATTAATTGGGATATGGTGTCTATTATAACAGGTCAAATTTCCCCTTTTCTCACATAAAACATGCCTGGATATTAATTTGGGTATGGCATCTACTAAAACAGTGGCCAAAATTCCCCTTTTTTCATATTAAACATGCATGGGGATTAATTGGGGTATGGCGTCTATTGAAACAGTGGCCAAAATTTAATTATATTTTTTTCACATAAAACATGCCTGGGGATTAATTGGGGTATGGCATATATTAAAACAGAGGCCACAATTTCCCCTTTTTTCATATAAAACATGCCTGGGGATTAATTGGGGTATGGTGTCTGTTATAACAGGTCAAATTTCCCCTTTTCTCACATAAAACATGCCTGGATATTAATTTGGGTATGGCATCTACTAAAATAGTGGCCAAAATTCAAATTTTTTCATATAAAACATGCCTGGGGATTAATTGGGGTATGGTGTCTACTATAACAGGTCAAATTTCCCCTTTTCTCACACAAAACATGCCTGGATATTAATTTGGGTATGGCATCTACTAAAACAGAGGCCACAATTTCCCCTTTTTTCATATAAAACATGCCTGGGGATTAATTGGGGTATGGCATCTTTTAAAACTGTGGCCAGAATTCCCCCTTTTTTCATATAAAACATGCCTGGGGATTAATTGGGGTATGGTGTCTATTATAACTGAGGTCAAATGTTCCCTTTTCTCACATAAAACATGCCTGGATATTAATTGGGGTATGGCATCTACTAAAACAGTGGCCAAAATTCCCCTTTTTTCATATAAAACATGCCTGGGGATTAATCGTGGTATGGCATCTATTAAAACAGCGGCCAAAATTTCTCCTTTTCAAGTTAAAACGTCCCAAGTGATTAATCGGTGCATGCAGGCATTTATTAAAACAGAGGCCATTTTTTAATCATTATTATTACTTAAAAAAAAGACGTGCCTGGTAATTAATTGGGGTTGGGTGTCTATAAAAACCGAGGCAAATGTCTCCTTTTTCCATATAAAAACAGGCTCGTTGACTTATTGGGGTATGGCGTCTATTTCTTCTGTCCTCAGCAAGGCAGGTCCTGCTCAAGCCAGCTCCAGAGGTCCCCCCTCCACAGTCCCCAATGCTAAGAATGTCAAACAGATGCTTCTGGACTGGTGCCGGGCCAAAACCGAACCATATGAGGTCAATATGTCCACTCTTGCTGGCTCGTGTCCTAGTGCTGCTCTGCTCACTTCTGTCTACCGCATCCAATTGAAAGGGGGTGAACATCCGGAACTTCTCCTCCAGCTGGAAAGACGGCATCGCGTTCTGCGCCTTGGTGCACCGCTTCTTCCCGGACGCCTTCGAGTACTCGGTCCTGAACCCGCACAAGCCCGGGGACAACTTCCAGCTGGCGTTCAGCACGGCAGAGTGAGCTCCCCGCCGTCTCCGTCCGGTCCTCGTGTTCGATACCACTCGTGTTGTTCTCTCGTTGCGCAGGAGGCTGGCGGGCTGCCCGCCTCTGCTGGACCCGGACGACTTGGTCCGGATGGAGGAGCCCGACTGGAAGTGCGTGTACACGTACATCCAGGAGTTCTACCGCTGCCTGGTGGAAAAAGGCCTGGTGAAAACCAAAAAGCGTGCGTAGGACGTGAAGAAGCCAGGTGCGAGGTGAAGATCACACCAACGTATTTACTGGCGTTATGCAGCATTAGAAGGTAAATGATCTCAGGTGACGTGTGTGGTGCTCTAATGAAGGCGGAGTCGTGCTCTCATCAGCACCATTTTCAACCCAGAGACGCCAAGGGAATAGCCAGATGAGCTGCATGTGTCTCCTTTGACCACTAGATGGCACTAGATGTGATTCAACTATATATGTTTATTATTGTGCTATTTCTAATATGTTGCTTTCCAACATATTAGACACTTGTAATGACTAATTGCTATTCTAGAGACCAGGGGTCACCAACGCGGTGCCCGCGGGCACCAGGTAGCCCGTAAGGACCACATGAGTAGCCCGCTGACCTGTTCTAAAAATAGCTCAAATAGCAGCACTTACCAGTGAGCTGCCTCTATTTTTTAAATTGTATTTATTTACTAGCAAGCTGGTCTCGCTTTGCCCAACATTTTTAATTCTAAGAGAGACAAAACTCAAATAGAATTTGAAAATCCAAGAAAATATTTTAAAGACTTGGTCTTCACTTGCTTAAATAAATTCATTTATTTTTTTACTTTGCTTTTTTTAACTTTCAGAAAGACAATTTTAGAGAAAAAATACAACCTTAAAAATGATTTTAGGATTTTTAAACACATATACCTTTTTACCTTTTAAATTCCTTCCTCTTCTTTCCTGACAATTTAAATCAATGTTCAAGTAATTTTATCTTTTTTTATTGTAAAGAATAATGAATACATTTTAATTTAATTTTTCATTTTAGCTTCTGTTTTTTTGACGAAGAATATTTGTGAAATATTTATTCAAACTTATGATTAAAATAAAATTAAAATATTCTGGCAAATCTAGAAAATCTGTGGAATCAAATTTAAATCTTATTTCAAAGTCTTTTGAATTTCTTTTAAAATTTTTGTCCTGGAAAATCTAGAAGAAATAATGATTTGTCTTTGTTAGAAATATAGCTTGGTCCAATTTGTTATATATTCTAACAAAGTGCAGATTGGATTTTAACCTATTTAAAACATGTCATCAAAATTCTAAAATTAATCTTAATCAGGAAAAATTACTAATGATGTTCCATAAATTCTTTTTAAAAATGTTTCCAAAAGATTCGAATTAGCTAGTTTTTCTCTTCTTTTTTTCGGTTGAATTTTGAATTTTAAAGAGTCGAAATTGAAGATAAACTATGTTTCAAAATTTAATTGTCATTTTTTTCCTGTTTTCTCCTCTTTTAAACCGTTCAATTAAGTGTAAATATCATTAATTATTAATAATAACATAGAGTTAAAGGTAAATTGAGCAAATTGGCTATTTCTGGCAATTTATTTAAGTGTGTATCAAACTGGTAGCCCTTCGCATTAATCACTACCCAAGAAGTAGCTCTTGGTTTCAAAAAGGTTGGTGACCCCTGCTATAGACAGCGAGTGAAAACATTTAATACAATATTTTCCTAAATATAACAGGTAAAAGAAGAACTGATTCACTGTGTGCATTTATCAACCATTAATACGTCTTAAATATGTTGGTATAGTACGGGGTGGGCAACCTGCATGTGGCTCCTTGGAGCTTTCTCAAAAATGGGGAAAATATACTTCTTGTTTTATTCAATCAATCAATCAATGTTTACTTATATAGCCCTTAATCAGGAGTGTCTCAAAGGGCTGCACAAGCCACAACGACATCCTCGGCTCAGATCCCACATCAGGGCAAGGAAAAACTCCACCCAATGGGACAATGAGAAACCTTGGAGGGTTTCCTAAATCTGGCAACGGGTGTGCATATGTGAGCCTTTAATACATTGAAATTAGGGATGTCCGATAATATCGGCAGGCCGATATTATCGGCCGATAAATGCGTAAAAATGTAATATCGGAAATTATCGGTATCGGTTTTTTATTATCTGTATCGGTTTTTTTATTTTTTTATTTTTTTATTTTATTAAATCAACATAAAAAACACAAGATACACTTACAATTAGTGCACCAACCCAAAAAACCTAACTCCCCCCATTTTTTTCTGTTATCAATATTCTGGTTCCTACATTATATATCAATATATATCAATACAGTCTGCAAGGGATACAGTCTGTAAGCACACATGATTGTGCGTGCTGCTGGTCCACTAATAGTACTAACCTTTAACAGTTTATTTTACTCATTTTCATTAATTACTAGTTTCTATGTAACTGTTTTTATATTGTTTTACTTTTTTTTTTATTCAAGAAAATGTTTTTAATTTAGTTATCTTATTTTATTATTATTTTTTAAAAAGTACCTTATCTTCACCATACATGGTTGTCCAAATTAGGCATAATAATGTGTTAATTCCACGACTGCATATATCGGTTGATATCGGTATCGGTTGATATCGGTATCGGTAATTAAAGAGTTGGACAATATCGGAATATCGGATATCTGCAAAAAGCCATTATCGGACATCCCTAATTGAAATGTATTTGAAAACAAGACAAAGGCATCAAACTATAATGAATGTTTTATATTCTGTGTACTTTAATGGGGAAACCTTTGATAAAACATTGTTATAAATATGATACGATAAAAAAAGTGTGTGCATATATCAGTTATTCTCGAACAGTGAGGCGTGTGACTCGCTTTATCAGTATCATGCACAACATGCTCATTGTCGCCAGTAATCTTGACTTCCTCATTTTAAGATATTAAACAAATAAACCGCACAAACTGTTGCATTAATTTTGTTACGTAGTTTAAAGATTATTATATTCTGCTCCCGAGTTAATTTTGCTGATCAATTTGATACATTTATTATTAATTATTGCATTAATTTTTCCAGTATCAAATAGTTTTAAGTTGATCAAAAGTTCAAACGAGGATATTTTTTCCCACAGGCAAAATGATGTACCATTAAAGAATAAAAACTGTTAATAAAGTTATTCTTTGTTGTAAATCTGTCTTTTTTGTTGTCTTTAATGTTAATATGGATGCAATGTTATGCAGAGGTGTACTTATAACAATTCTACAGACAAATGTCATTTATAATGGAGGGGTGTGAAATGTTTTCTTCTTCCTGGGGGCTGTAACAGGAAATAATTGAGAATCATTAGCATGAATGTAACCATATATATATATATATATATATATATATATATATATATATATATATATATATATATATATATATATATATATATATATATATATATACACATTGTTTGGAAATATTTCATCAATTAAAGTAGGTTTATTGTTATAAAGTCACTGATTTTGTCACATTTTTTAAATAAATAGCTCTTATAAATGTTGTGTGTATACAGTATCGATAGTTTAAAATCATAATTGACATCGTTTTTCCAATACACACTAAAAAATGTTGGGTTAAAAAATAAGAAAAGGACAAACTTCTTTGAGTTATTTTAACTCAACATTTTGGGTTAATTTTTCAACCCAATTTCGCGTTGAATTTAACCAAAAAGTTGAGTTATGATAACTTAATGTTGGGTTATTCCCAACCAAACTACTGGGTTGAATTATTTAACCCAGAAGTTGAGTTATGCTAACTCAATGTTGGTTGATTCATAACCCAACTATTAGGTTGAATTTATTTAACAGTAGTTTTACTGTTAAGGTCACTGATTTTGTCATATTTTTTTTAAATAAATAGCTCATAAATGTTGTGAATTTGTATTGATAGTTTAAAATCATAATTGACATGGTTTTTCCAATACACACTAAAAAATGTTGGGTTAAAAAATAAGAAAAGGACAAACTTCTTTGAATTATTTTAACTCAACATTTTGGGTTAATTTTTCAACCCAATTTCACGTTGAATTTAACCAAAAGGTTGAGTTATGATAACTTAATGTTGGGTTATTGCCAACCAAATTATTGGGTTGAATTATTTAACCCAGAAGTTGAGTTATGCTAACTCAATGTTGGTTGATTCATAACCCAACTATTGGGTTGAATTTATTTAACAGTAGTTTTACTGTTAAGGTCACTGATTTTGTCATATATTTTTTTAAATAAATAGCTCATAAATGTTGTGAATTTGTATTGATAGTTTCAAATCATAATTGACTTTTTTTTTCCAATAAACACTGAAAAATGTTGGGTTAAAAAGTAACCCAACTGCTGGTTCAGAAAAGGATGAACCCCTTCTTTGAGTTATTTTAACTCAACATTTTGGGTTAATTTTTTCAACCCAACTTTTGCGTTGAATTATTTAACCAAAAAGTTGAGTTACGATAACTTAATGTTGGTTGATTCATAACCCAACTATTGGGTTGAATTTATTCAACACAAAAGCTGAGTTACAATGTTGGGTTATTCCCAACCCAACTATTGGGTTGCGCTGTTTATCGCTCCTTGACCCAATAGTTGGTTAAAAATGATACATTTTACTGCTGGTTTGTCCTATTCCTTCACAACTACTGGTCAAAATTATTTTTATTCCACTAGTGACATTTTTTTTTACAATAATTATACAGCATGTTGAAATATGTTCATGTACATAAGATGTGTGATTGTAAATCATCTTAATGACATTATTCCTTAATCAAATTCCCTTCAAGAAAAAAGTACATTTTTAATCAAATAAATATTTACCCAAAAATGTGTTACTTGTTGAAAAACAACCCAAAAATGGGTCATAGTTGTGAAAACCCAGAAATTGGGTTAAAATAATGCCCTTGTAAACCAAAAAATGGATTGCTCTTCATAACAATAACTCCAAAATGTAACCCAACACTCGCAACTCATAAATTGGGTTATCAAAATAACCCAGAATTTTTTAGTGCACACTAAAAAATGTTGGGTTAAAAAATAACCCAACAGCTGGTTCAGAAAAGGACGAACCTCTTATTTGAGTTATTTCAACTCAACATTTTGGGTTAATTTTTTCAACCCAACTTTTGCGTTGAATTATTTAACCAATGAGTTGAGTTATGCTAACTTAATGTTGGGTTATTCCCAACCCAACTAGTTGCGCAATTTAGCGCTCCTTGACCCAATAGTTGGTTAAAAATGATAAATGTTACTGCTGGTTTGTCCTACTCCTTCACAACTACTGATCAAAATTATTTTTATTCCATTAAAATATACTCAAAAGCAAGATATGAGTGACAGTTACCGTGTATGGTCATAGTAGTTGTATACAGCATGCTCAAATATGTTCATGTACATAAGATGTGTGATTGTAAATCATCTTAATGACATTAATCCTTAATCAAATTCCCTTAAAAAAAAGTACATTTTTAATTAAAAACTTTTTTTTTTTACCCAAAAATGTGTTACTCGTTGAAAAACAACCCAAAAATGGGTCATAGTTTTGAAAACCCAGAAATTTAGTTAAAATAATGCCCTTGTAACCCAAAAAATGGATTGCTCTTCATAACACTAACTCCAAAATGTAACCCAACACTCGCAACTCATAAATTGGGTTATCAAAATGACCCAGATTTTTTTAGTGCACACTAAAAAATGGGTTAAAAAATAACCCAATTTTAACCCAAACGCTGGTTCAGAAAAGGACAAACCCCTTATTTGAGTTATTTCAACTCAACATTTTGGGTTAATTTTATCATCCCAACTTGTAGGTTGAATTATTTAACCAACAAGTTGAGTTATGCTAACTTAATGTTGGGTTATTCCCAACCCAACTGTTGGGTTGCGCAATTTATGGCCATAGTAGTTGTATACAGCATGCTCAAATATGTTCATGTACATAAGATGTGTGATTGTAAATCATCTTAATGACATTAATCCTTAATCAAATTCCCTTCAAAAAAAGAGTAATTTTTTAATAAAAATTTTAAAAAAAAGCCTTTCACCCAAAAATGTGTTGAAAAACAACCCAAAAATGGGTCATAATTTTGAAAACCCAGAAATTGGGTTAAAATAATGCCCTTGTAACCCAAAAAATGGATTGCTCTTTATAAAAATAACTCCAAAATTTAACCCAACACTCGCAACTCATAAATTGGGTTATGAAAATAACCCAGAATTTTTTAGTGCACACTAAAAAATGTTGGGTTAAAAAATAACCCAATTTTAACCCAACCGCTGGTTCAGAAAAGGACAAACCTCTTATTTGAGTTATTTCAACTCAACATTTTGGGTTAATTTTTTTTTAACCCAACTTGTAGGTTGAATTATTTAACCAACACGTTGAGTTATGCTAACTTAATGTTGGGTTATTCCCAACCCAACTATTGGGTTGCGCAATTTATGGCCATAGTAGTTGTATACAGCATGCTCAAATATGTTCATGTACATAAGATGTGTGATTGTAAATCATCTTAATGACATTAATCCTTAATCAAATTCCCTTCAAAAAAAGAGTAATTTTTTAATAAAAATTTTTAAAAAAGCCTTTCACCCAAAAATGTGTTGAAAAACAACCCAAAAATGGGTCATAGTTTTGAAAACCCAGAAATTGGGTTAAAATAATGCCCTTGTAACCCAAAAAATGGATTGCTCTTTATAAAAATAACTCCAAAATGTAACCCAACACTCGCAACTCATAAATTGGGTTATGAAAATAACCCAGAATTTTTT